>NC_133325.1:731181669-731481669 GCF_042186555.1 Aquarana catesbeiana | reverse complement strand
TCATGTCCCAGTGAGCCCATCCCCCCTACAGTTAGAACACACCCAGGGAACACATTTAACCCCTTGATCGGCCCTAGTGTTAACCCCTTCCCTGCCAGTGTCATTTTTATATTGATCAGTGCATTTTTATAGCACTGATCAATGAAATAATGTCACTGGTCCCCAAAAAGTTTAATTTGGGGACAGATTTGTCCGCCGCAATGTCGCAGTCCCACTAAAAGTCGCAGATCACGGCCATTACTAGTAAAAACAATAAAAAAAAAATTAAGTCCCTAAATCTATCCCATAGTTTGTAGACACGATAACTTTTGCACAAACCAATTAATATACGCCTATTGCTATTTTTTATTTTTTTACCAAAAATACAGTTGTGCTCAATGGTTTACATACCCTGGCAGAATTTATGATTTCTTGGCCATTTTTCAGAGAATATGAACGATAACACAAAAACATTTCTTTCACTCGTGGTTAGTGTTTGGCTGGAGCCATTTATTATCAATTAACTATTTACTCTTTTTAAATCATAATGGCAACAGAAACTACCCAAATGACCCTGATCAAAAGTTTACATACCCCAGTCCTTAATACCATGTGTTGCCCCCTTTAACATCAATGACAGCTTGAAGTTTTTTGTGGCATTTGTGGATGAGGCTCTTTATCTTTTCAGATGGTAAAGCTGCCCATTCCTCTTGGCAAAAAGCCTCCAGTTCCTGTAAATTCTTGGGCTGTCTTGCATGAACTGCATGTTTGAGATCTCCCCAGAGTGGCTCAATGATATTGAGGTCAGGAGACTGAGATGGCCACTCCAGAACCTTCACTTTATTCTGCTGTAGCCAATGACAGGTCGACTTGGCCTTGTCTTTTGGTTTATTGTCATGTTGGAATGTCCAAGTACATCCCATACGCAACTTCCTGGCTGATGAATGCAAATGTTCCTAGAATACCAAATTTCCTGTGCCTTTATAGCTCACACATCCCCAAAACATCAGCGATCATCCTCCGTATTTCACAGTAGGAATGGTGTACCTTTCATCATAGGCCTTGTTGACTCCTCTCCAAATGTAGCTTTTATGGTTGTGACCAAAAATCTAAATTTTGGTTTCATCACTCCAAATGACTTTGTGGCAGAAGGTTTGAGGCTTGTCTCTGTGCTGATTGGCGTATTGTAAGCGGGATACTTTGTGGCATTTGCGTAGTAATGACTTTCTTCTGGCGACCCGACCATGCAGCCTATCTTTCTTCAAGTGCCTCCTTATTCTGCATCTTGAAACAGCCACACCACATGTTTTCAAAGTCCTGTATTTCACCTGAAGTTATTTGTGGGTTTTTCTTTGCATCCCGAACAATTTTCCTGGCAGTTGTGGCTGAAATTTTAGTTGGTCTACCTGATCGTGGTTTGGTTTCATTTGCGATTTGTGGGCGCTCACCCACTAACCAGTGGGGGAGCCAATCAGCAGGTGGGGCGGACTTGATGTTCACCGGCCACCCGCGATCGTTCGCCACAGTGACCGAACAGGGACCTGCCTGTGTAAACAAGGCAAATCTCCGTTCTGACAGGGGAGATCACACAGATCCTGTCTTTCTGCTAAGCAGGAGGATGGATCTGTGTGTTTCCCCAGTCACACAGTCCCCTATACAGTTAGTCAACACACCCAGGGAACACATTCAACCCCTTGATCATCCCTGATGCTAACCCCTTCCCTGCCAGTGTCATTAGTACAATAACAGCGCATATTGCTAGTACTGATCACCGTATTCATGTCACTGGTCCCCAAAAAGTGTAATTTGGGGACAGATTTGTCCACCGCAATGTCGCAAAAAAAGGTCAAAAATGTCAGTTAGGTGTCTGACCTGTCTGCCGCAATATCGCAGTACCGCTAAAAATCACTGATCGCCACCATTACTAGTAAAAAAATAAAAACGAAATAAAAATGCCAGAAATCTATCCCCTATTTTGCAGACAATATAATTTTGCACAAACCAATCAATATACACTTATTGCGATTTGTGTTTACCAAAAATATGTAGAAGAATACATATTGGCCTAAACTGAGGGAAAAAATGTGTTTTTTTTTCATTTTGTTTTGGATATTTATTATAGCAAAAAGTAAAAAATATTGTTGTTTTTTGTTTAAAATTGTCGCTCTTTTTTTGTTTATAACGCAAAAAATAAAAACCGCAGAGCTGATCAAATACCACCAAAAGAAAGCTCTGTTTGTGGGAAAAAAGGATGTCAATTTTAATTGGGTACAGCTTCGCACGTCGGCGCAATTGTCAGTTGAAGCGATGCAGTGACGTATTGCAAAAAAAGGCCTGGTCATTAAGGGGGAAAATCTTCTGGTCCTTAAGTGGTTACTAAACCCACAACAGTAAAATCAGTCTGTATATGCAGTAAAGCATGCTTGTTATACTCACTGTGGAACCTAAGGGGTTAATCCTTTGCATTGTGTAAAAAGGCTGTTTGATCCTGTTGTCTCTGATCCTCCCCTTCTTCCACTGTCCCCAATCCAGCTGCTAATAGTACAGAGCATTTGGAGTCACTCTGCACGTGCTCAGTTTGGTGTGTATTGCTAGAGAGTTTTTTTTTCTTGGAAGGGTGCATGTGATCAGCACAGGGCCAATCAGCACTGTCCAGACAGATGGTCAGGGGTCCTGCAGCCTCATAGGACAGTCAGAGGAGAATGAAAACTACTCCTACACGCTTTAACCAGTGCTCGGCTGGACACAGATAGAAGTCACAAGACTACTATATACTGCTGAGAAAAGGTATTTAGCAGTTTATATTTATTAAAATAATTGCATTTTCATGTTCTGTGTACTGTGGGAGACCAGATATAGTGAATGCAGGCTCCTGGGTTTAGTAACACTTGAAATCAGCTAGTACATCTAATTCCCCCCTCCCCCCAGACTGACAACGCTGCTGTGTGATGTGCCCCCTGTGCTCATTCATCCAGAGTGGGGGCACTCTAATACAGGAGGTGCGTTACTGGCCAGATCACCAGGTGAAAACAGAGGGGGGAAAAATGGCTCCCTTACCTGTCTAATAAGCATCAGGACAGCGGCATAGTAGAGGACCAAGGAAGCTAATAGAGATCCCTGGAGTACTGCTTCCTACTACAGAGGGAGGGATACAACTTCCAAAGGGATCCCACAGGTAAATATATGCATAATTACATTCAGCCACAGCCGTATTTTTAATTATATTCCCATCAGTATAAATATTCCAAAATTCCAGGAGCTTGTTTACCAGAATAAAGCATAATGTGACTCTGAGATTCCTCTTGACATCAAAAAAGATTAGATGTAAGATAGTTCTAAGTGCTGGAGCACCTAATTATTTCTAGCCACAACTACATCCTTTGGTGGCCACTAAAAAATTAGATGGAGTTGATGTCTGGCTAGCTGAAAGTGGTAGTAAGCTGCACCTTAAAAAAAAGCTGCAAGACAATGACATAATGTGCTAGTATGCATCGTATACTAGCACTTTATGTAATACTCTTAGAATGAAGAATTCCAGTGGCGCACTGTCACCGCTATCAGGGCTTCCATCTTCATCAGGTTTTCCTTCCGTGTTCGAGTACTCCGCCCATCTGATTGGCCACGCCATGATGACATTATGCACGCGGGAGTCACAGCCGTGGCATGGAGCTCTGAAGGGACAGCTGTGCATGCGCTGTGATGCAGTGTGAATATCTCCTAAACATTGCAAGTTTAGGAGATATTCACTGTACCTACAGGTAAACCTATATTAAGTAAAAAAAGAGACTTTACTCCCATTTTAAAGGGAAGGTATATTTTTTATATATTTTTTTTTAATTGATGTGGCTAATATTTTACTCAGAAATGGTTCCATAGCTCCCAAATGTCCCTGACTTGGAGGGACTGTCCCTGATTTGGAACAAAGTCCCTCTGTCCCTCTTTCCTTCTCATTTGTCCCTTATTTTGGTCTGATCTATATACAGTTGCAATAAAAAGTATGTAAACCCTTTTGAAATGATATGGATTTCTGTACAAATTGGTCATGAAATGTGATCTGATCTTCATCTAAGTCATAACAATAGACAATCACAGTCTGCTTAAACTAATAACACACAAAGAAGTAAATGTTATCATGTTTTTATTGAACACACCATGTAAACATTCACAGTGCTGGAAAAAGTATGTGAACCCTTGGATTTAATAACTGGTTGAACCTCCTTTGGCAGCAATAACTTCAACCAAACGTTTCCTGTAGTTGCAGATCAGACGTGCACAACGGTCAGGAGCAATTCTTGACCATTCCTCTTTGCAGAACTGTTTTAGTTCAGCAATATTCTTGGGATGTCTGATGTGAATCGCTTTCTTGAGGTCATGCCACAGCATCTCAATCGGGTTGAGGTCAGGACTCTGATTGGGCCACTCCAGAAGGCGTATTTTCTTCTGTTTAACCGCTTCCCGCCCGTCCGATAGCGGATTGACGTCCGGAAAGTGGTTCCGTTATCCTGACTGGGCGTCATATGACGTCCAGCAGGATAACATGCCACCGCGTGCCCCCGGGGGCGCGCATCGCGGCGATCGGTGGAGAGGTGTGTCAGTCTGACACACCGTTCCACCAATCTTGGTAAAGAGCCTCCGGCGGAGGCTCTTTACCACGTGATCAGCCGTGTCCAATCACGGCTGATCACGCTGTCAATGGGAAGAGCCATTGATCGGCTTTTCCTCACTCGCGTCTGACAGACATGAGTAGAGGAGAGCCGATCGGCGGTTCTCCTGACAGGGGGGGTCTGCGCTGATTGTTTATCAGCGCAGCCCTCCCTCAGATCACCACACTGGACCACCAGGGATCGCCACTAGGACCACCAGGGAAGGGGCAACATGTGGATGGCCAGGTATGTACCCCATGGCCATCCACATGTGCCCAATGTGCCCAATCTGTGCCAATTAGTGCCCACAAATGGGCACTGATTGGCACCATTATGTTTTAGTTATGCCCAGCAATGCCACCAATACATTTGATCAGTGCCACCAATCAGTGTCATCAGCGCCACCTGTCATTGCCCATCGGTGCCACCTGTCAGTGCCCATCTGTGCCCATCAGTGCCCATCAGTGCCCACCTATCAGTGCCCATCAGTGGCACCTATCAGTGCCACCCATAAGTACCCATCAGTGCCACCCATATGTACCAATCAATGCCACCTACGAGTGCCCATCAGTGCTGCCTATGAGTGCCCATCGGTGCCACCTATGTGTCCCAATCAGTGCCGCATACCAGTGCCACCTATCAGTGCCCATCAGTCCCACCTATCAGTGCCCATCATCAGTGCCCATCAGTGCCACCTCATTGGTGCCACCTCATGGGTGCCCATCAGTGCCGCCGTATCAGTGCCCATCAGTGCAGCCATATCAGTGCCCGTCATTGAAGAAGAAAATGTACTTATTTACAAAAAATTTTAACAGAAACAAAGAAAAACTTGTTTTTTTTTTAAATTTCTGTCTTTTTTTATTTGTTGCGCAAAAAATAAAAACCGCACAGGTGATCAAATACCACCAAAAGAAAGCTCTATTTGTGGGAACAAATGATAAAAAATTTGTTTGGGTACAGTGTAGCATGACCGCGCAATTGTCATTCAAAGTGTGACAGCGCTGAAAGGTGAAAATTGGTCTGGGCGGGAAGGTGTCTAAGTGCCTGGTATTGAAGTGGTTAAGCCATTCTGTTGTTGATTTACTTCTATGCTTTGGGTCGTTGTCCTGTTGCAACACCCATCTTCTGTTGAGCTTCAGCTGGTGGACAGATGGCCTTAAGTTCTCCTGCAAAATGTCTTGATAAACTTGGGAATTCATTTTTCCTTCGATGATAGCAATCTGTCCAAGCCCTGACGCAGCAAAGCAGCCCCAAACCATGATGCCCCCACCACCATACTTCACAGTTGGGATGAGGTTTTGATGTTGGTGTGCTGTGCCTCTTTTCTCCACAATAAGTGTTGTGTGTTTCTTCCAAACAACTCACCTTTGGTTTCATCTGTCCACAGAATATTTTGCCAGTACTGCTGTAGAACATCCAGGTGCTCTTGTGCAAACTGTAAACGTGCAGCAACGTTTTTTTGGGCAGCAGTGGCTTCCTCTGTGGTATCCTCCCATGAAAACCATTCTTGTTTAGTGTTTTACGTATCGTAGATTCGCTAACAGGGATGTTAGCAGATGCCAGAGATTTTTGTAAGCCTTTAGCTGACACTCTAGGATTCTTCTTCACCTCACTGAGCAGTCTGCGCTGTGCTCTTGCAGTCATCTTTACAGGACACCCACTCCTAGGGAGAGTAGCAGCAGTGCTGAACTTTCTCCATTTATAGACAATTTGTCTTACTGTGGACTGATGAACAGCAAGGCTTTTGGAGATACTTTTATAACCCTTTCCAGCTTTAGGCAAGTCGACAATTCTTAATCATAGGTCTTCTGAGAGCTCTTTTGTGTAAGGCATAATTCACATCAGGCAATGCTTCTTGTGAAAAGCAAACCCAGAACTGGTGTGTGTCTTTTATAGGGCAGCTGTAACCAACACCTCCAATCTCATCTCATTGATTGGACTCCAGTTGGCTGACACCTCACTCCAATTAGCTCTTGGAGATCTCATTAGTCTAGGGGTTCACATACTTTTTCCACCTGCATTGTGAATGTTTACATGGTGTGTTCAATAAAAACATGGTAATATTTAATTCTTTGTGTGTTACTAGTTTAAGCAGACTGTGATTGTCTATTGTTGTGACTTAGATGAAGATCAAATCACATTTTATGACCAATCAGATCACATCAGACATCCCAAGAATATTGTTGAACTAAAACAGTTCTGTAAAGAGGAATGGTCAAGAATTGCTCCTGACCGTTGTGCACGTCTGATCTGCAACTACAGGAAACGTTTGGTTGAAGTTATTGCTGCCAAAGGAGGTTCAACCAGTTCAACCAGTTATTAAATCCAAGGGTTCACATACTTTTTCCTGTGAATGTTTACATGGTTACATGTGAATGGCCATAATGTGGGCAGGATTGGGGGATGGGTACAGTATGCCACTCCAATGACTCAATATGAGAGGGCATATCAGGCTGGAAGTCTGAACCACCAGGGTCTGCCCACTACAGTGACAATCACTGAAAAAGAAACTACAGATGAGAAGTTACAAGGCTGGTAGTGTGGCAGGACAATTTCTGCGTGGCAGGACAACAGTGTTTATTTAAAGCGGTTCTAAACTATATCTGAGCACCACAAACTGAAAACTCTATTTAACTCATTTTTAATATTCATAATATTCAAAGCATACTCACTCATCCATCCATCCATGTCTCCATGCTTTACTTTGTTGAGAAATCACTCCTTAGCATTTCTAGCGGCAGCCATCTTGAGTAAGGACATGTAGTATTTACATAGTACTTCCTGGAATCTAACTGCCCTTAGCTCAGGCTTGCAGGCAGGAGGGTGTGCTTAGCTAAGAAAGCCCCTGTTCCCCTCCTCCAGATGAAAAGAAAAAATGCCCAAAAAAAGACTCATGGAATGTATAACATCATTTTAGCCTAGGCCAGAAACCAGGAAATAACAAAAAAAAAAACGAAACTGAAAAAGCAGAAAAATTGATTTACTAATGCTAATAGCATAAGGATTAAAACTAGTTAATGTTGATTGAGAGAGTTTAGGGGTTGGAAGCAGTGTAAATTTTGTCAGCAAGTTTCAATTTAGTTTTAGTCTTATGCCCTGTACACACGACCGGTTTTCTCGTCAGAACAAACTCTGAAGGTTTTTCCGACAGAGTTCCGACGGAATTCCGCTCAAGCTGTCTTGCATACACACGGTCACACCAAATTCCGACCGTCCAGAATGCGGTGATGTACAACACGTAGGACGGGACTAGAAAACGGAAGTTCAATAGCTTCCTTCTCGTACTTGCTTCAGAGCATGCGTCCTTTTGGTACGTCGGAACAGCATATAGACGAGCGGTTTTCCCGATAGGATTTGGTTCTATCGGAAAAATGTAGAACATGTTCTCTTTGTAGGTCTGTCAGAATTTTCGATGTAGAAAGTCCAATGGGGCATACACACAATCAGAATATACGATGAAAAGCTCCCGTCTGACTTTTTCTGTTGGACATTCCGCTCGTGTGTACACAGCATTAGTCTTTTGACTAAAATGGCATTTTAGTTTTAGTCCTATTTTAGTCTTCTGCAATTGTTTTAGTTTTAGTCTTATTTAGTTGACTGAATCTCCACTACATTTTAGTAGACTAAAATCATTTTAGTCTACTAAAACTCATTTTACTCGTCTAAAATCTGATGGGTGTAGTTAGATTGTACTGCATTATTTGAGCACTTATCTACAATTTTCAAACTCATTATATACTGCTGGAGTGAAAAATCTATTATGTTATTATTTATAGTATAAAGGTTTGAACATGCACTACAGACCAGTGTTTTAACATCAAATTTCAATTTAGTTTTAGTCATAATCTTTTGACTAAAAATGCCATTTCAGTTTTAGTTGTATTTTACTCATCTCAATTGTTTTAGTTTTAGTCGTATTTTAGTCTACTAAAATAGTATTATTTAGTCGACGAAAATGTTTCCGTCCACAAAATTAACACTGGTTGGAAAGAACATTTGTAAAAAATTATACAATAATTATACAATAGTTTGGCCTGTAGTTCAGCTTTAAAAAGTTGACCTTGCATTATAGGTACAAGGTCTTCTTTACGGTAAACCCTAATAACTCTACCCTAATAACTTTTCAGTGCCAGACCCTTCCCGTGTTTATACCTTTCTCATATTATACTTTATCCACTTTACTCCCTCTCTGTACCATTGTACTATCTTGTTTTCAGGCTAAATGTTTTTTCCTCCTCCAACTAGTCATTTGCTGTGCCCAGCCTGCCATTTAACACCCTGTATATCGGTATCTGATATACAGCTACAGCAATAGTTTACAGAAATGGAATACTGTGCTTTAAATTGTGTGGCCAATCTGAGCTGAGGTGAGCCAGGGACAGCTGCAAAACGGAATAGTTATTACCAATTTATCATCTTTTGCCTCATAGCAGCAAGGTCAAACTCACAGTACTTGGCAACGTGATGGATTGTAGAGGCCTCAAAGGGGCCCTTCACTACTCAGAAGGGCCACACAAAGTATTTTTCGGCAAATTGACTTCTCCAAAGGTGGACATATAAGCTACAGGGACCTGTCTTCATTTCTGAACAGGACCCCCCCTCCACCCACCCATATGTAATAAAACATCCTCCTTCGGCCTCTTTAGCTATTTCTTAAAATTGAGCATCATACACTGTATGTGTTTTTTTTAAATTAGCTTACTAGAGGCTCAAACTGAAAATAACAGAACTGATAAAAGATGTAAAGGATAACATACAGCTAACATACTGGTAGGTTAATTAGCTTCTGTCTAAATTGGCCCTAGTATATGAATGTGAGTTAGGGACCTTAGATTGTAAGCTCTTTGAGGGTAGGGACCGATGTGAATGTACAATGTATATGTAAAGCGCTGCGTAAATTGACGGCGCTATATAAGTACCTGAAATAATAATAATAACATACAGCCAATACCATTAGGGGGACCTTTACTAGTAAAACATGCATATGACCAAACAGCTAAGCCAAGAGTGCCAGCACTAATAACCAGTTATAGACGGAACTTCAAGGGTCTGACTTCAGTATCAGCTCCATCCTCAAAGATATCTAAGAGGCAAGGGAGGGGGAAAGACTATCTTAAAGTCTCGTACACATGATCGGATTTTCGGCAGGGAATTGTGTGATGACAAACTGTTTGCCTAAAATCCGAATGTTAGTACGCTCCATCAGACAACTGTTGTTCAACTTTCGGCCAACAAATGTTAGATGGCAGGCTAGGATCTGAAGCTGTTATGATGAAGAGCTGGGGGTCAGGAACATGACCATTAAATATGGGCTTGTAGTGGTGAAATGTTGCCACTGTTGCCATGTCAGAATGTTTCCTTGGTGTTATTTAAGGTGCAAGTGTGGTCCTCCAAAAAGAGAATTTCGTTAAAGTGGTTGTAAAGTCTGCAAAATAAACCTGCAAGACAAAGGCATAATGAGCTAGTATGCATCTCATACTAGCTCATTATGAAATACTTACCTTAGAACGATGCTATTGCAGTGGTCCCCGCACACTGCTGTGATGGGCGACATGTCTCAAAAATGTTACTTCCAGGTTTGCGGGCTCCAGAGCTGTGATTGGCCGGATCTGTGATGACGTCACTCCAGCGCATGCACACGGGAGCCGCCGCTCACGGCACAGCAGCTGAAGAAACGGCACGTACGTGCCGTTTCTTCAGTGTAAGTGCAATTTTTGGAGAAATTCACGGTACCTACAGGTAACCCTTATTATATTCTTACCTGTAGGCAAAAGTGGTTGTAAAGGGTTTGCAACCACTTTAAGTTTGGTATACTACAGGAATTTGGAAGGCAGGTAAGGCATTCTCCATATTAATGGAATACGAGCCTTTGTGGCATTTAACATATGCAGTGTGAGGGAGGTCTTGTATCTGGAGATCGGTCTGTCTGGTAGGTGGAGAAGACTAGACTATATATACCTATTTGAGAGATTCCTCCTCACATCATATTTTGCTGGTGTCAGAACAATAAGTGAAAGGAAATCTGTGATAAAAACATTTTTTCTAGAAAAGTAGAAAGGGCCTAAACCCCTCTTAGACCCCTCTTAGACCCCGTTCACACTAAGGCAGTTTTCAGGCGTTTTAGCGCTAAAAATAGCACCTGTAAAGTGCTTGAAATCTGCCTCTCATGCCCCCCCAGTGTGAAAGCCCGAGTGCTTTCACACTGGGGCGGTGCGCTTGTGGGACGGGAAAAAAAGTCCTACAAGCAGCATCTTTGGGGGCGCTCCTACATACAGCTCTCCAACATCGCCCCTGCCCATTCATTGAATGGGCAGTGCTTCCAAAGCATCTGAAAAGCGTTTTTGGAAGTGCCGCAACACAGGCTGTTTTAACCCTTTCTTCAGCCAGGGGTTAAAAGCACCCCTCTAGTGGCCGAAATGAGCCGCTAAAACGAGGGTAAAGCAGTGGCGCTTTACCACTAACGAACCTGCTGTGTGAAAGCAGCCTTTGGTTTTTATTGCTGGGGACTTTTCCCCTCATTTCCTTTTCAGATGATGAATATCAGACAGAATAGAAATTTAATGGAAATCCCAGCAGAGACAGGACAGCAGTAAAAAGTTTTCTCAACTCGAAACAAAGTTATAAAGCAGTGTCAAGCATATACTGTACAGTGAAAGTCTACCATTTTTGTACTGAACCTTCAAAGAATCACATTTTTTCAAAACTGTATGTACCTCAACTCCTTTCCGGGTTGATAAGGTTTCTGAAACCAATATTGTCTTTATTGCTCAGTACATTAGGTGGGTATCACAAGTGATGTTGAAATATCCTACTTCACTTAAAAAAACAAGATTTTCAGAGTAAAGACTTTTCAGTCTAAGAAATCCTCCAACATGTTGAATACTGTTGAAAGATGTATTCAAAGAACAGATGAGGAACTTGCTGAAACAGCATTTAACCCATGTCAGTATTAAAAAAAAGGATATGACCCAGAATCCACCTGTCTGGAGAACCAGAGAACAAATTGGATTGGATTCTGTATGATCTGTTCACTACAGAGAATTCAAGTCATTTTGGTTACTTCATAATGTGCAGCGATTGCTTGGAAAATTTTGTAACTTTTCTCGCTTTTCTTCAGAGACTTGGTGTATAGGATGGCACACAAAAATTGTGGCATTAGCATATGACTGAATACCTATTTTTCCAAAAATGGTAGTGAATTTTTGGAATTGAGGAAGGAATATAGGAGAAACAGGCTGGGTCACTTTTAATATTTTTTTTTTGCTAGGGAAACATGAATTGCATTTCAGGATGACTTCAATCTCTATCTCAAATCCTCACCTTTGGTCATAGCACTGACTGAAGAACAAAGATTCAGTCTGCCCATTTTTTTCAGACTACATCACAAACTCATAAAATAAGATGGAAAATACCACCAACCCACGCAGATGGAATAATAATCGATTAATTAATTAATATGTGAAATTTATTTGAGAGCAGCACGTTGTATAAGAATATTAAATAGAAATAATAATTAACAAGTTAATTAAAACCGTGCTCTACTGCAAAGTGAAACTGAAAAAAATGGTCAATTTCTTGACACAAAAACTAATAAATACTGATATTAAATGCATTCTCAACAAAAGTCCAGTCGTAAAGACACCAACATGAGTGTTTCGTGATAAGTATGCAAAAATCACAAATATGAAACAATGAAATAGTGTTCAAAATTAACAGGCAAAATCTGAATGACTTCTGGATACAGTCCTCCCAGTATTCAGCGATCATCAGAGAGGTTAGTCTTCCACCACCATCACCGGTCACACAGTCTACTCACCAGAATGTAGTGACTCCCATTACAGGAGACTGGACACTGGATGGACTTAGTTGTGGAACCCTCAGCGCTGGTGCTTCAGCTGCGTAGCAAAGGTGGAAGTACTGAGCGTGACACGTCACTTCTGCCTTTTCTATGCAGCTGAAGCACCAGCGGCGTTTGTTTGTGTGAAAATTGTCTGCACAAACTTTGATGTAGCTCATGCGGTTTCACTTTGTTTTTTATGACGTTTTTGATAAATCTTTTTGACATACTTCACCAAGGGAATATTTTATATATTTTTCCCAATCTATGGCATTGATGGTTTTTTATGACCAAATCCCGCACTGTGGGTTCCACAACTAAGTCCATCCAGTGTCCATTCAAGTCACAGCATTTCTGGCTACACAATATTCGGATTAAGCCGCGATTCCATCTGGCATTTTCCATACAAACGCTTCTGACTCCTGTAATGGGAGTCACTACATTCTGGTGAGTAGACTGTGTGACTGGTGATGGTGGTGGAAGACTAACCCCTCTGATGATCACTGAATACTGGGAGGACTGTATCCAGAATACATTACAAACTCATGTCTATAACGAAAGAACTCTTGGGGAGAGCATTGATGTTACAGGTTTGAATAGCTATACCAATTACCATTTTTTTCTCCAAAGGTTAGCTGCGGTGACGGCATCTCCTTGTTTTGCTCATTTCCCCCTTCACTCTAAAAGAATAAAAGTGCTAGTAGGCAGGACCTTATATTGCAAGGTTATGGAGAGCTTTACATTTTTTTAGCCCTGAGATGGGTTAGATTATGCCTGCACATCCAATTGCTCTCTATAGTCTATGGGCAACATAACATTAAAGAGGCTCTTGTGTCCATGAAATAATTGTGTATTTACATATTTTGGGTGACCAAGTGATATCTTAGGCAGGCCGTAGATTATGTGATTTTGTTTCCTGCAACCACGGTTTGCAGAAAAGAAAATAGCTTTATTCTCCCATCAACATATTCAGTGTTGATGGGGGAATCTATCCTTTGGAACTATTGTGTACTCCCAGTGAGGAGTGGCTGTAGCCTCTGGCAATAATCGCATGCTAGAATTCCAACATGCTGGTTGTACCCAAGACAATGGATTGACTTGGATACAATCAGTCTGCCCAAAGATGGATCGAATCTCGGTCCCTGCTAAACCAGCCAAGATTCGAACCATCTATGGCCGGCTTTAGAGTCCAACAAAATGGTCAGACGAAGAAAAGTGTGAATTGAACCAGAAAGTGTCAATATGCTTAATGAAAGGTGCACATGGTTCAGGCAATTTAACAGACAATACATTTAATAAACAATAAAAAAAAATGTCCTTATTGCAGTAGAGCCTAATTATGCTCTGTTATTTATTTTCATTAAACAGTTGCCTACATTTGCAAATTTATGTGTAATCAGCGAGCTGCTCTGCGGACCTCAGTCTAATTTTTTTTACATGACCAAAACTGACAAATTTCTATAGCCAAAATATGAGTATGATTGCTTCAATTCAAGTCAATGCATTAACTCTACTGATAGTTGCTGCGCACATTTTATTATTTGAATATATCCTAATAATAATAGTGGGCTTCTGTTTCTCTTCTGTCTTTGTTTACATGGATAGGATACGTACCATTGTAAGGAATTAGTGGGTGCAAACGGGAGGCATTAGGAAAACAGAAATTAGCTATAATTATCTTTGGGATATAGGGACTATCAAGAGCAGACATACTAGTTTTCTAGTGAAATCCATTAATAACTCAGTTTGGATTGCCGTGTGTAGTGATCTCCTCCTCCCCAGCAGCTCTACCTATATGGAGAACTAATGGACATATCTTCTTCCTGTAATAGCTGGGTGCTCACTACTTCATCACCTGCTATTGTCCAGTGTGGCTATTTTACTTCTCAGCCATTCTTCCTTGCCCTTCTTGTTGAAAAGTTACTTGGAGTCACTGTAGGTACAACTACTCCAATACCCCACTATTCTGCTACTCTGACACCTGATAAGTGAACCAGGCAAAGTTCATTTCACAGGAGGTTCATCGGACCCAGGAAACAAATCTACTACAGGTGAACATAGCACTGAACCCCAGTGAAGCCTACGGGGGCAGATTTTTTTTCTGGTCTCTTTTAAGGATGATTGGCAAAGTTTTGTTAAAAAGGGCATAGATAACTAGGCATGGCCATGGGGGGTATACCAGTGCAAACAAAAATGTTAAGAATACTGTTCAGCAAGGAAAGAGTAATGCTGCTTAAAGGGTAAAAAACACAAATTATTTATTAACATGCTTGGGGGATGCCATATACTTGCATGTGAATTTGTGGATGCAGTATGTTCACAAACACTGGCCAGGCATCTGTGTGTCAGTTAGCAGCATTATCAGTACCACGACTAAATGACAGATCCCTGCTCTGTTTGTAAACAAAGGTGTTGGTGATCCTGGGTGGTGTCATTGACAGGAGTAGTGACAGGGCAGGTTGGTGGGTTAACAACCGCGTGACGTGGATCTTCAACACTGGACTATGTGATTTGCATCAGGGGACTTTGATTCATTTTTTTTTTATAAAGGCCTTTTTTATGATGTGAGTGTGTTTATTTACTATAAATAACTATTATTAAAGGAACCCCATGCCATGGGTTTTTTTTGTTAAAGGGACAGTGAATATTGTTTACTAATTACAAAAAAATGTTCAAGCCTACCCTACTGCAAGGCATCTTATCTCCATACTAATGAGGACGAGGGCCTCACCCCCATACCCTGTCCTCCAAAAGTGTTCTGCAGGGGTACTGTGGGGGTTCTGCAGGGGGACTTATTGGAATTTGGAAGTCCACTTTAGAATAAGAGGCCCCCAGATATACCTACCTTTACTTGAATGAGCATGGGGTAGATAGCGCACCTTGTTATTTGTTCACAAAAAAGGAAATAGTAAATAAAAACACCCACACCCTAAAAATGGTCCTTTCGTAAAATTAAAATAAATAAATAAACAAGGTCTCCTGAAGTGAATTCAGTGTCAGCCATGATGAGTGACAACCGAGGATGTAAACCTGCCACCACAAAGACTTGCTGCCACAACAATGCTGCTTCATCATTGCAAATGACAGCTCCCTGGCAGTGCTGGAAAGTAAATACAGCTTCAGGAAAATAGGTGACGTCATTGATAAAATAATGTCAGGACCATATTTGGTCAGTAATGTCACCCAGGAAAGAAAAAAGAAATGGCTGCACATCCAGAACTTCCGACTGCCTTTTTATTTTGTTTCACAAAGATAACACCAAAAACATCAAACTGTGGTCACGTAGACGTGTTTCACACATACATCTTTTGCTTAATCATTACCGATTATCAATGTCACCCAGGATGTCTGCTGGCATGTTTACATGTTTTATTTCAAACAGAAACCAGCAGGAATCTGTCACTTTGAGGCAATAGTGATAACTCTGCTAAATTACAGATTTTTGACTACATTAGCCAAGAGTTTGAGCGGAGGAACAGGCTGAGTTTGGGTCAAATTCAAGTTTAACCTGAAACGTATTCCTTATCCTGATTTATGCCAACTAGAGAACTTCATTCTGATCTTGCCATGGCTAGTGAGTATTTCATCTGTAACAACCATGCAGGATGGGAGTTCATACATTCTGGTCTCACTGGTTGCTTGCTTGTTCTAAAACAGAGAAGTGAAGAATGATAGCCCCAGAGCATTCACCTCTGCTAAATAACAGATTTTTGACTACATTGGCCAAGGGTTTGAGCAGAGGAACAGGCTGGGTGTGGGACAAACTCAAGTTTAACCTGAAACTCACCCCTTATCCTAATTTGTTCCAACTAGAGGACTTCATTCTGATCTTGGCATGGCTAGTGAGTCTTTTCTCATAACCATGTAGGATGGGAGTTCAGACATTCTGGTCTCACTGGTTGTTTGTTTGTTATAAAACAGAGAAGTGAAGAATGATAGCTCCAGAGCATTCAACATTAAAAATAAGAAGGTAAAGGCAACTTCCATATTTCTGTCCTTGAGGTTCTCTTTAATGTTGGGATGGTGCTTGACTGGATGCTCTGTTCCAGTCATTCAGATACAGTAGCAACTTCCATTATCCTGCCATACAGTCAGTAAAGATGAAATGTCTGTCTAATGTATTTAAATAAATATTTGGAAGATATCCAATTAATGTGAATGCCCAGAGGCATAAATTAACTTTTTGTATTGCTCCACCTGCGTTCTAAAAATTAGAAATAAAACATATTTTTTGAAATTGAGATGAAAGTAAAACCCTACGTTTTAACAAGGCTCTGCTGTGTTATACACTGGTTTGGTGGAGAGTCTACATCATCATAACCTGTCTAGTTATATTTTTTATACCTTATTGTGAATGGTTTATGTTTACAAGCTTTGTCTGAAAACAATAGGCTCTGTGTAGCTTCTAATTACATGAGTAATGATATAACATGGATGACAATATAGACTGCAGACAGTTAGTTGTTTGTAGTCTGAACAAGTCTAGTAGGCTTGCAGTAAGATAAGAGGATCAGCCAGGCACAGCAAGCAAGCGGAACCTGAATATGTAATATGCAAATATAGCTGCCTCTTTGTACATATGCAAACAAACCATTCTTAATCACAAAATTAGACTAAAAAAAAACACATTAACAAGATTATATGAATGAAAGCCTGGGTGCTCAACCTGTGGCCCTCCATCTGTTGTGGAACTACAAGTCCAATCATGCCTCTGCCTTTGGGAGTCATGCTTGTAACTGTCATTGGCTTGCAACGCCTCATGGGACTTGTAGTTCCGCAACAGTTGGAGGGCCACAGGTTAAGCACCCATGAATTAAACAATAAGTGCACTTTTATTGCACTTATCATTTTTTGGATCCACCCTCTTTCCTAGCACTTTCCAAATGGATCATACTTATCTACAACCTAACTCATCCGAGATCTTTACTGTTTGGCACTGCATGCCCTCTGTCCAAAATCTTCAGCGGAGCAGAGTTGTAGGTTTAGGTTGTAAGTAATAATCTATGCTGAAAGTCCCAGGGAGAGGGGATAAGGAGCAGAAAAAGTTGGGTAAACTAAAAGTTTCAGTGGATTACAGTTCCCCTTTAACTGGAAAGAGAGAAGATAGAGGAGCACTCCCACAGTGCTCCTTGTATAAGAAAAAACAGAAAAGCGCCTCTAAGTGTAGTATTTAATAGAATATTTTAATAGAAACGACAATGGAAAACTCACATGATAATCATGATGTTCCATTTATGATGTTACATATCATGTGAGTGTTCCATTGTCGTTTCTACTAATTGAATATCCTATTAAATACTACACTTAGAGGCGCGTTTCTGTTTTTTCTCATCCTTCAGCCTTACAGAGTTGGCTCCACTCTTGAGAAGAGCTTCTGCCCTAAGTGCTTCAGTGTTTTAGACTTCTTCCTGGTCCAATCCCTGGTTAACTCCCCATACTACTATTATTTACTTGAACTATTTAAAGAACTATTGGACTGGCCTTTCTATTGGCATTGCATGGGTTACTCCTTTTTGCTCTTGCACACAGTGCTCCTTGTAGCTGAAGACCATTGGATCTAGGCTACCAAGGCTTTATATGAATCTATTTCCACTCCTCATCTGCATATTTGTGCTAGGGCAATGACTACAAGTAAAAAGAAAAAAAGAAAAGCTCAAACTGCGCTAAGGTATATAAAAATAATACCCAAAACAAATGGATAAACACGTGAAACAGCAGCAATTCTCCTGCATAACATAAACACAGTGTACCAAAATTTGAAAAAACTAGAATCGCGCTAATCATAAAATAGTGTTCTCATGCACTGACCAATCCAATGAACGGTCATATACCTATACCTAGTGAATAGAATAATAAAAGTAAAACAAAAAGTATAAATATAAAGAATAAATAAATAAATGCAGGATGTGAAAAAACAAATACTGGACAACCCCACCTATTCATGTGGGAATGTCGCACCAGTAGTCATAGTAACATAAACATATTATGAGGTATAACCACAACTAGTATCCAAAAGAGCCTGAATGGCACTATCCCCCGTGATTTTAAAAAGTCCAAACATGAAATGGTGTCACTTTGCAAAAAAACACTCGTGAAGAAGTCCACCACCAGTGAATGAGGAGTTACTGCTTACCAGAAGCCCACGATCCCCCACTACAGAGGATCACGGAAAGCCTGTGTACAGCAAAAAGCCTTGCAGGGCACATCAAGTAGATCAGCTGTTCCCAGTGAAGTAAGGATAGTAATGCGATCTCGAAAGCTCCTCACCAAGACTCCTATCATTTAAAATTCTCCTCATGCCATTCGGGGATCATAGATGGATATGCATAGCAGGAAAAAGAGATAGACGCTCCATAGTGTAAAATCTTCTATTTATTAAATGGTAAAAAATGAATACACTTACATGGAAAGCAGAATGACAAGCCTAATGTCCGGTGCGCCGGCCGGTAGCACACGGACCAACCCGTCCTGCTGGAGCAATCAGTAGCAACACGAGGTGACGTCAGCGCGTCGCACCACCTGACTGGTCCGACAAACTTGCTAGCGGACTTTCGACGGACTTTTGACGGACTTCCGGCGGACTTTCTAACGAACAGACTTGCCTACACACGATCACACCAAAGTCCGACGGATTTGTATGTGATGACGTACAACAGACTAAAACAAGGAAGTTGATAGCCAGTAGCCAATAGCTGCCCTAGCGTCTGTTTTTGTCCGTCGGACTAGCATACAGACGAGCGGATTTCTGGGTCCGGCGGAGTTACGACGTAAAGATTTGAAGCCTGTTCCAAATCTAAAGTCCGTCAGATTTGCGACTGGAAAAGTCCGCTGAAGGTCCGGTGAAGTCCACACACGATCGGATTGTCCACCGGATTTGGTCCATCAGCTTCCGTCAGACCAGTCCGATCGAAAAGTCCGACCGTAGGTGTATGTCTCTAGTCCACCTTCCCAAAAAAGAAGAACTTATTGTGAGGCTTATTGTGAGGCTTATTGCGCAAGACTCCTGACAAGGGCAAGGCACACTGGTGGTCCACCTAGAAGTTTGGGGCACACTTTCTAAGAAGAGAGTGTAGTTGGGTAGAATGAGCTGCAGGAAAAGTGAGTATTTACAGCCTTCTTTTAAACGTAAATGGGAAACTTTAGTATAGCAACAGGGTATGTCCAGGTAAAGCTTTACATACCTGTTCACACACCTGGACATTTTGTTAAAAGGTAAATAAGTAACTTCTGTGAGGTGAAAAATACTGAGTAGCAAAACCAGCTCCAAGGTAGTTAAGATCAAAAACTTTTTGGGTGGGTCTTCTGCCAGAAGAACCCTTGGGTCATACCTAACTAAATGATCTCCCTGTAGGAGGGTCTTCTCCACTTATCACTCGAAATGTATGTAAACCCTAACAATAAATGTATCTTATTTGGTCTCATTTGGTCTGTTATAGAATTCCAGGTACCAATGTAACTATGCATATATCATATCTGTGGGCTTCCTGTGGAAGCTCGAAATCACTGACGTAGACAGAGCTACTCCAGTGATCTCCACTGGTTTTCATGTCATCTATCGAGCAGTTGCCATTCTGCATTCTGAACACAGGAGGTTGGCCGCTCAGCATAAGCCCCATTCAGAGGGTGCTTTGCATTTACATAATGAATGCAAATTGTTCACTGGTTGAATAAGCAATGTAACTATATAAAACATCAATACCTGGAATTCTTCCTTAAATATAACATTGAAAGCATTTTAATATACCTCTTCTACAAGTACAAAAAAAACTAAAAGCTGTTCATCCAGCCAGAAATCTTGTGAGCTGAGAACTTATGCTCTTTACCTCTCTAGACTATTATCAGATATCATTGTTCCCTGCCATATCTGTGGACTACAAAAAAACCTCCTTCTGGGCAGGGCCGTCTTTAATATTGATTGGACCCTGGGCAAACATCCCCCCCCCTCCATGTAATTTCGCTCTCCTCCTGCTTTGAGATACACAATAAATAGCAGCTAGACTCAGTTCACAGAATCAAAACAGGCAGAGATTGCGATTGATCGCCAGAGGTTACAGTGTATTATTACAGCTCACGGACTGGCTTCTAGAGGTTACAGCACACATGATGGCTCACTGATTATTTGCTAGAGGTTACAGCACATGACTTCTGCTTGTTGATTGGTTGCTAGAGATTACTGTACATCAATACTGCTCACTGATTGGTTTCTAGAGGTTACTGGACATCCTTACCACTCATTAATTGGTTCCTAGAGGTTACTGCATATCTATACCGCTCAATGATTGGTTGCAAGAGGTTAATGCACATCATTACTGCTTACTGATTGGTTAATAAAGGATACAGCACATTATCTCTTCACTGCCTGCACACCATGGACTGGGGAGGTAATGGGACCCATCAGTAGACAGAAAACTCCTAGGGATCCTAGGGATAAGTGGCAGTGCTTGGGGAGCGGGGTGTGTAATCAGTGGCAATGCTGGGGGGTTGATGGGATCAGTGGCAGTGGTGGGGGATGGGATTAGTTAGGAGGCAGTACAATGTGGCAAATTCTGAATCATGTAGAGCATAGCTGGAAATCTTTGGCAAGTATATAGTGGGGATTCTACACTGACCACCAATGTGAGGGGGGATTTACACTGACCCGCAATGTGAGGTGGAATTTGCACTGTCCACCATGCAACGGGGGATTTTTCGCCACCCACCAATATAAAGAGGGATTTCCACACTGACACCAATGTAATAGGAGCATTTCTGCCAACCATTAGTGTAAGGGGGATATACAATGACCTCCATGTAAGGGGGAATTTACACCGACAACCATTGTCGAGGAGATTTGTACTGACCACCAATGTAAGGTGACAATTCTACACCGACCACCAATGTAAAAGGGGATTTACACTGACCACCAGTGTAAGGGCAATTCTGAATGTAAAGGGAAATGCACACTGATCACCAATGTAATGAATAATCTACACTGACCACCAATGTAAGGGGGACCTTCACAGTGGCCACTAGTGTGAATGAAAGGATTGTACACCAAGCCCCAATTATATGTAGTCTTCACACACTGCCTGTCCTAACGTGACAATGTTGCTCAGTATGGTTGTCACATTATGACAGGAAGTGAGTTAAAGTATAAGTAAACCCTTACTTTGTAAAACAACTCATTCAGTTTAAAACACAAATAAAAAAGGAAAAACATGTTATATAAAAAAAATTTTAAAAATACAAATACCTTTTTTTTCTCTTTTATGATCACATAATTCTCAGATGCATAAGGGGCGTAGAGAGGTGGGGATGGAGAAACAGTATGACACTGATCTTCCCAGTGAATGGCTGTGCAGTTGGGCATGTCAGCACAAGCCTGACCATTGGAGGACAGGCAAGCTGTTCTCCCAGCGCAGCCAAAAAACTGACCATGCTGGGATGGATGTCTTTCCATGCCCTGGCATAGTCAGTTTGACATAGGACAACAGAGGGACAGGCAGGACAGGATCACCAGGTATTTCACACAAAGGAAGCAATACAAAGAGAACAGGATACTTTTTTTTATAAAAAATACATGGTACAATAGACACATATCAGGAATATGAAATGTTGGAGTAACATATTCTTTAATAACAAGATTACCAGGTTCAAATAAAGGGAAAAAAAGTGTGTAAAAAGAACTACAGCCACAACATCTAGGGGTTGGTAAGCCGCAATATTATCATTTTTTGATCCTGCAACACTGTGTTATTATGATGGGCATAATTAATATGCCACTTCCCTGTCTGTTGAAAGTTAAGCTGGGCAAAATGTATGGTTGTCAAACGAGTCAACTGATAATTTATAGAAGCAGACACTGAGACGTAGGTCACTACATTCCATTCTACACTGCAGAATGTTCTATGCTGTGACTATGTGATAACTGTGATTGCAGATTTCATGTACAAATAGCATTTACTATTGCACATTACTAATCCCAAACAAAGCTTGAGGCTCCATGCACACTGAAGCTCATAAACGGCCATTTTTAGGAGTTTGGGGATTTTTTTTTTAACAGCCCATAAACTCCCCTCTATGTTATCCTATGTGTCCATGCACACATGGACGTTTTTGGATGTTTATCAGCAGTGGAGTTTATGGGCTGTTTTCTGAACGCCATAAAAATGCATTCAGGAGTCGTTTTTCTGACCACAAAAAACACCAAAAGCTCATAAACAGTGATGAATGTTGATAAACGCTCAAAAACGTGGCTCACCAGCTTTTGTTAATGTTTTTAACCACTTGCCGACCGCCGCACGACTATATACGTCGGCAGAATGGCACGGGCAGGCAAAAGGACTTACATGTACGTCCTTGCCTGCCCGCGGGTGGGGGGTCCGATCGGACCCCCCCCCGGTGCCAGCGGCGGTCGGCAAATCTCCCCCGGCGATCGGAGGTGAGGGGGAGGCCATCCATTCGTGGCCCCCCCCTCGCGATCGCTCTCAGCCAATGGGATCATTTCCCTGCCTCTGTATTGTACACAGAGGCAGAGGAAATGATGTCATCTCTCCTCGGCTCGGTATTTTCCGTTCCGGGCCGAGGAGAGAAGACTGTAATGTAAGTGCACAACACACTACACACACAGTAGAACATGCCAGGCACACAAAACACCCCGATCCCCCCCCCGATCGCCCCCCGATCCCCCCCCAATCACCCCCCCCCCCCCTGTCACAAACTGACACCAGCAGGTTT
This sequence comes from Aquarana catesbeiana, assembly GCF_042186555.1. Taxonomy (NCBI): domain Eukaryota; kingdom Metazoa; phylum Chordata; class Amphibia; order Anura; family Ranidae; genus Aquarana; species Aquarana catesbeiana. The sequence goes on along the minus strand of NC_133325.1, from coordinate 731,458,494 downwards.
TTTTTTTTTTTTTTTTTTTTTTCTGATTACTGTATTGGTGTCAGTTTGTGACATTTACAGTGTTAGGACAGTTAGTATTACCCCCCTGTAGGTCTAGGGTACCCCCCTAACCCCCCCTAATAAAGTTTTAACCCCTTGATCACCCCCCGTCACCAGTGTCGCTAAGCGATCATTTTTCTGATCGCTGTATTAGTGTCGCTGGTGACGCTAGTTAGTGAGGTAAATATTTAGGTTCGCCGTCAGCGTTTTATAGCGACAGGGACCCCCATATACTATCTAATAAATGTTTTAACCCCTTGATTGCCCCCTAGTTAACCCTTTCACCACTGATCACTGTATAACCGTTACGGGTGACGCTGGTTAGTTTGTTTATTTTTTATAGTGTCAGGGCACCCGCCGAATAAAGATTTAGCCCCCTGATCGCCCGGCGGTGATATGCGTCGCCCCAGGCAGCGTCAGATTAGCGCCAGTAACGCTAACACCCACGCACGCAGCATACGCCTCCCTTAGTGGTATAGTATCTGTACGGATCAATATCTGATCTGATCAGATCTATACTAGCGTCCCCAGCAGTTTAGGGTTCCCAAAAACACAGTGTTAGCGGGATCAGCCCAGATACCTGCTAGCACCTGCGTTTTGCCCCTCCGCCCGGCTCGGCCCAGCCCACCCAAGTGCAGTATCGATCGATCACGGTCACTTACAAAACACTAAACGCATAACTGCAGCGTTCGCAGAGTCAGGCCTGATCCCTGTGATCGCTAACAGTTTTTTTGGTAGCGTTTTGGTGAAATGGCAAGCACCAGCCCCAGGCAGCGTCAGGTTAGTGCCAGTAGCGCTAACACCCACGCACGCACCGTACACCTCCCTTAGTGGTATAGTATCTGAACGCATCAATATCTGATCCGATCAGATCTATACTAGCGTCCCCAACAGTTTAGGATTCCCAAAAACGCAGTGTTAGCGGGATCAGCCCAGATACCTGCTAGCACCTGCGTTTTGCCCCTCCGCCCGGCCCAGCCCAGCCCACCCAAGTGCAGTATCGATCGATCACTGTCACTTACAAAACACTAAACGCATAACTGCAGCGTTTGCAGAGTCAGGCCTGATCCCTGCGATCGCTAACAGTTTTTTTGGTAGCGTTTTGGTGAACTGGCAAGCACCAGCCCCAGGCAGCGTCAGGTTAGTGCCAGTAGCGCTAACACCCACGCACGCACCGTACACCTCCCTTAGTGGTATAGTATCTGAACTGATCAATATCTGATCCGATCAGATCTATACTGGCATCCCCAGCAGTTTAGGGTTCCCAAAAACGCAGTGTTAGTGGGATCAGCCCAGATACCTGCTAGCACCTGCGTTTTGCCCCTCCGCCCGGCCCAGCCCAGCCCACCCAAGTGCAGTATCGATCGATCACTGTCACTTACAAAACACTAAACGCATAACTGCAGCGTTCGCAGAGTCAGGCCTGATCCCTGCGATCGTTAACAGTTTTTTTGGTAGCGTTTTGGTGAACTGGCAAGCGCCAGCGGCCTAGTACACCCCGGTCATAGTCAAACCAGCACTGCAGTAACACTTGGTGACGTGGCGAGTCCCATAAGTGCAGTTCAAGCTGGTGAGGTGGCAAGCACAAGTAGTGTCCCGCTGCCACAAAGAAGACAAACACAGGCCCGTCGTGCCCATAATGCCCTTCCTGCTGCATTCGCCAATCCTAATTGGGAACCCACCGCTTCTGCAGCGCCCGTACTTCCCCCATTCACATCCCCAACCAAATGCAGTCGGCTGCATGAGAGGCATTTTCTTTATGTCCTCCCCCTAGTACCCCTACCCAACGAACTCCCCCAAAAAAGATGTCGTGTCTGCAGTAAGCGCGGATATAGGCGTGACACCCGCTATTATTGTCCCTCCTGTCCTGACAATCCTGGTCTTTGCATTGGTGAATGTTTTGAATGCTACCATTCACTAGCTGAGTATTAGCGTAGGGTACAGCATTGCACAGACTAGGACACACTTTCACAGGGTCTCCCAAGATGCCATCGCATTTTGAGAGACCCGAACCTGGAACCGGTTACAGTTATAAAAGTTACAGTTACAAAAAAAGTGTAAAAAAAAAAAAAAAAAACACAAACAAAAATATAAAATAAAAAGTAATAGTTGTCGTTTTATTGTTCTCTCTCTATTCTCTCTCTCTCTATTCTCTCTATTGTTCTGCTCTTTTTTACTGTATTCTATTCTGCAATGTTTTATTGTTATTATGTTTTATCATGTTTGCTTTTCAGGTATGCAATTTTTTATACTTTACCATTTACTGTGCTTTATTGTTAGCCATATTTTTGTCTTCAGGTACAGCATTCACGACTTTGAGTGGTTATACCAAAATGATGCTTGCAGGTTTAGGTATCATCTTGGTATCATTCTTTTCAGCCAGCGGTCGGCTTTCATGTAAAAGCAATCCTAGCGGCTAATTAGCCTCTAGACTGCTTTTACAAGCAGTGGGAGAGAATGCCCCCCCCCCCCATCGTCTTCCGTGTTTTTCTCTGGCTCTCCTGTCTCAACAGGGAACCTGAGAATGCAGCCGGTGATTCAGCCAGCTGACCATAGAGCTGATCAGAGACCAGAGTGGTTCCAAACATCTCTATGGCCTAAGAAACCGGAAGCTACGAGCATTTTATGACTTAGATTTCGCCGGATGTAAATAGCGCCATTGGGAAATTGGGGAAGCATTTTATCACACCGATCTTGGTGTGGTCAGATGCTTTGAGGGCAGAGGAGAAATCTAGGGTCTAATAGACCCCAATTTTTTCAAAAAAGAGTACCTGTCACTACCTATTGCTATCATAGGGGATATTTACATTCCCTGAGATAACAGTAAAAATGATTAAAAAAAAAAAAATGAAAGGAACAGTTTTAAAATAAGATAAAAAAGCAAAAAAATAATAAAGAAAAAAAAAAAAAAAAAAAAAAAAAGCACCCCTGTCCCCCCTGCTCTCGCGCTAAGGCGAACGCAAGCGTCGGTCTGGCGTCAAATGTAAACAGCAATTGCACCATGCATGTGAGGTATCACCGCGACGGTTAGATCGAGGGCAGTAATTTTAGCAGTAGACCTCCTCTGTAAATCTAAAGTGGTAACCTGTAAAGGCTTTTAAAGGCTTTTAAAAATGTATTTATTTTGTTGCCACTGCACGTTTGTGCGCAATTGTAAAGCATGTCATGTTTGGTATCCATGTACTCGGCCTAAGATCATCTTTTTTATTTCATCAAACATTTGGGCAATATAGTGTGTTTTAGTGCATTAAAATGTAAAAAAGTGTGTTTTTTCCCCAAAAAATGCGTTTGAAAAATCGCTGCGCAAATACTGTGTGAAAAAAAAAAATTAAACACCCACCATTTTAATCTGTAGGGCATTTGCTTTAAAAAAATATATAATGTGTGGGGGTTCAAAGTAATTTTCTTGCAAAAAAAAATAATTTTTTCATGTAATCAAAAAGTGTCAGAAAGGGCATTGTCTTCAAGTGGTTAGAAGAGTGGGTGATGTGTGACATAAGCTTCTAAATGTTGTGCATAAAATGCCAGGACAGTTCAAACCCCCCCCAAATGACCCCATTTTGGAAAGTAGACACCCCAAGCTATTTGCTGAGAGGCATGTCGAGTCCATGGAATATTTTATATTGTGACACAAGTTGCGGGAAAGAGACAAATTTTTTTTTTTTTTTTTTTTTTTTTGCACAAAGTTGTCACTAAATTATATATTGCTCAAACATGCCATGGGAATATGTGAAATTACACCCCAAAATACATTCTGCTGCTTCTCCTGAGTACGGGGATACCACATGTGTGAGACTTTTTGGGAGCCTAGCCGCGTATGGGACCCCGAAAACCAAGCACCGCCTTCAGGCTTTCTAAGGGCGTAAATTTTTGATTTCACTCTTCACTGCCTATCACAGTCTCGGAGGCCATGGAATGCCCAGGTGGCACAAACCCCCCCCAAATGACCCCATTTTGGAAAGTAGACACCCAAAGCTATTTGCTGAGCGGTATAGTGAGTATTTTGCAGACCTCACTTTTTGTCACAAAGTTTTGAAAATTAAAAAAAGAAAAAAAAAATTTTTTTTTTTGTCTTTCTTCATTTTCAAAAACAAATGAGAGCTGCAAAATACTCACCATGCCTCTCAGCAAATAGCTTGGGGTGTCTACTTTCCAAAATGGGGTCATTTGGGGGGGGTTTGTGCCACCTGGGCATTCCATGACCTCCGAAACTGTGATAGGCAGTGATGAGTGAAATCAAAAATGTACACCCTTAGAAATCCTGAAGGCGGTGATTGGTTTTCGGGGTCCCGTACGCGGCTAGGCTCCTAAAAAGTCCCACACATGTGGTATCCCCATACTCAGGAGAAGCAGCAGAATGTATTTTGGGGTGCAATTCCACATATGCCCATGACCTGTGTGAGCAATATATCATTTAGTGACAACTTTGTGCAAAAAAAAAAAAATAAATAAATAAATTGTCACTTTCCCGCAACTTGTGTCAAAATATAAAATATTCCATGGACTCAACATGCCTCTCAGCAAATAGCTTGGGGTGTCTACTTTCCAAAATGGGGTCATTTGGGGGGGGTTTGTGCCATCTGGGCATTTTATGGCCTTCAAAACTGTGATAGGTAGTGAGGAGTAAAATCAAAAATGTACGCCCTTAGAAATCCTGAAGGCGGTGATTGGTTTTCGGGGCCCCGTATGCGGCTAGGCTCCCAAAAAGTCCCACACATGTGGTATCCCCATACTCAGGAGAAGCAGCTAAATGTATTTTGGGGTGCAATTCCACATATGCCCATGGCCTGTGTGAGCAATATATCATTTAGTGACAACTTTTTGTAATTTTTTTTTTTTTTTTTTTTTTTTGTCATTATTCAATCACTTGGGACAAAAAAAATGAATATTCAATGGGCTCAACATGCCTATCAGCAATTTCCTTGGGGTGTCTACTTTCCAAAATGGGGTCATTTGTGGGGGTTTTGTACTGCCCTGCCATTTTAGCACCTCAAGAAACGACATAGGCAGTCATAAATTAAAGGCTGTGTAAATTCCAGAAAATGTACCCTAGATTGTAGGCGCTATAACTTTTGCGCAAACCAATAAATATACACTTATTGACATTTTTTTTACCAAAGACATGTGGCCAAATACATTTTGGCCTAAATGTATGACTAAAATTGAGTTTATTGGATTTTTTTTAGAACAAAAAGTAGAAAATATCATTTTTTTTCAAAATTTTCGGTCTTTTTCCGTGTATAGCACAAAAAATAAAAACGGCAGAGGTGATCAAATACCATCAAAAGAAAGCTCTATTTGTGGGAAGAAAAGGACGCAAATTTCGTTTGGTTACAGCATTGCATGACCGCGCAATTAGCAGTTAAAGCGACGCAGTGCCAATTTGTAAAAAGTGCTCTGGTCAGGAAGGGGGTAAATCCTTCCGGGGCTGAAGTGGTTAATCCAATGAAAAGTGAAAAAAAAAATTGAAAAAGAAAACGCCAAAAAACGCTAACGTGGAAAAACGCTAAAAAACACTAATAAACACTATTGCAAAGACATTTAAAAAGGTGAAAGACTCACTGCAAAGCTACTGCCATTTTTATAGCATTATTTTAACGTCCAGTGTGCATGGAGCCCAAGAAAGAAAACCTGTAATGAAAATGCAGAGGCTACTATTATTGAGCTCCTTCTGTAAATGCTAGTTGCCTGGCTGTGTCTGGGTTTGATGGCAGATAAAGACCAACTGGTCCATGAAGTCCACTTTTTTACTCATGCGGACCTATGTTTATCCAAATCATGTTTAAAGCAATTTAAAGTGGATTGACGGACTTGCTGGAGTATTTTCTAAGCATCTACAACCTTTTTGGTAAAATAATGCTATCTAATGTTACTCTTGAACTTTCTTCCTACTAGTATGAGGTCATGCCCTTGAGTTAAACTTTATATTTAAAATATTGCCTGCCAGAACTTCTTCACACCCTTAAAGAGTACCCAAAGGTAAAACTTTTGTGTTTAGTAGAGTATGAAATGGTCAACCCCCTTGTCAGGTTTTTCGTACTGTCTGTGTCCCTGCTTGTGGGATTCACTATTGTCCACTATAACTATTCACTATTAGTCTCTATTTTCCCTCTCTCTGTTAGTCCCGGTGACGGTCTTCACTGGAACTGAATGTGAGGAAAATCCAAAAAGGTAATTAGCATTTACAGAAGGAGCTGTATCTTGAGGAAATGCTGGCACTTCCACAAACAGATAGCCTTTTTAAATGGAACAAAGCATAAAATCCACACAAAGGGTCAACACGTTTCGGCCATTAGGCATTAATCATAAGTGTTGGCCCTCTGTGTGTATTTTATGCTTTATTTAATTTAATGAAGGCTATCTGTGGATTCCATAAAAGTGCTGACATTTCCTCAAGATTCAGACTCTACAGAGCTTACAAGGGCCGACAGCTGTAAAACTTTTATGCGGAAGGGAGTTTAACAAGACTCGTGGCCACTCCTTAAAATTAGAAGAAAAGAGGTTTAACCTTAAACTACATAGAGGGTTCTTTACTGTAATGCCCCATACACACCATCGGACATTCCGACAACAAAATCCATGGATTTTTCTGACGGATGTTGGCTCAAACTTGTCTTGCATACACTTGGTCACACAAATCTTGTCGGAAATTCCGAACGTCAAGAACGCGGTGACGTACAACATGTAAGACGAGCCGAGAAAAATTAAGTTCAATAGGCAGTGCGGCTCTTCTGCTTGATTCCGAGCATGCATGGACATTTGTGTGTCAGAATTGTGTACACATGATCGGAATTTCCGACAACGGATTTTGTTGAAAATTTGAGATCCAGATCCTAAATTTTGTGTGACGGAAATTCCGATGAAAAGAGTAATGACACCAGAATCTGTTACCAGTGGGGCTGTGGTTGCTAAATAGGGTGGACCTCCGCTTTAAGCTTTCCGACATGTGTAATGGCTAGTCTGCATCCCATTGAGGAGATTACCTTTTATTTCTACCCCCAGACACAAGAGAAAGTCAGTGGCAATCTCTCCAAAGTAATAGGAACCCCCCCCCCCCCCCCCTAGACAGTTTTCCTCAAAAAAGTTGTCCCCATTAAAAGCTTTGCCTTCTAGTACTCTACCAGTGACAGCAGTTAAAGATTGGATTTCCCATCACTTTCTGTCCTGGGAACAACTGATGACAGAACAAATATAGAGGGTTATGCTGCGTACACATGATCGGACATTCCGACAACAAAATCCTGGATTTATTTCCGACGGATGTTGGCTCAAACTTGTTTTGCATACACACGGTCACACAAATGTTGTAGGAAATTCCGAACGTCGAGAATGCGGTGACGTACAACACATACGACAAGCCGAGAAAAATGAAGTTCAATAGCCAGTGCAGCTCTTCTGCTTGATTCCGAGCATGTGTGGAATTTTGTGTGTCAAATTGTGTACACACGATAGGAATTTCCGACAACGGATTTTGTTGTCCGAAAATTTGAGAACCAGTTCTCAAATTTTTGTTGTCGGAAATTCCGACAAAAAATGTCCGATGGAGCCTACACACGGTCGTAATTTCCGACAACAAGCTCCTATCGAACATTTGTTGTCGGAATGTCCGATCGCGTGTACGCGACATAAGAGTCCTACTACTATAAAGAGATTTGCACTCACGTCTTGTGTCTAAGGGTAAAAGGAGATGTGCTCAATGGGATGCATACTAATCTTTCCCAATTTATCCAAAACTAAAGAAAAAAAAGTGTTGACCAGAGATACATTTTAGAAAAATTACTGAAATCCTAATAACTAAAAAAAAATGAAAGTGCCTACAATACCAGTTTTATCAACCCATATTGTTTGCTCCAAAACTACACATGCACAGTGATCCCAGTGATAGTGAATACCCCCAACAGTCATGAAGCACAATACATTATGTTTTGGATGATTTTCAATCATTTGTCCTTACCCATGTCATTACACATTATGGGCGCTGTTCAGAAATAACACATAAAAATTGCACTTCGAACCCCTCAACTGTGCCATCACTCAGCATGATCCTAACAATAGCTGCATCCTTGAATGGGAGGTAGCTGATCCCTAAGACAGTTTGCCCTCTGTCAGTGCCATATTCTAGAGCCAGATTTTTATAGTTGCCTATTGCAATTTATAATACAGACCGCTCCTTTAAATATTTCATGTGGCATTAAGCAGAATCGTAATAGGCTTCGGAGAGTCAACAGGAAAGCCGCACAATGAACTTGGAAGTTCAAAAAACAAAACAAAAAAAACAAGAATTCTCTCAACAATGACAAAAGCGACCCCCTGAGTTGACTGCAGGAACAGTAATTTCCAGGCAGACAGGTAATTTATCCTTCAATGGTCACTAGATAAATGGATGCAATAATGCAATGTATTCCCTATGTACAAAGAAGAATTCAGGTTAGAGTAAACAGTTGTATGTAAGTATAAAGCCGTAACGGGACTCTCCTGCTTCTCTGGTACCGCTAAGAATATAGATGCCCGTTCTGCTGAGTCGCCATTGATTTCAAGACACCCCCCCCCCCCTTCCCTTTTCATTTTAATCTCTTCCTGCCACAGAGGACTTAAGCTAAGAATTTCAGCACATGGTGTGAATGCAAAAACATGGAAGGAAGAATTTTGAAAGCGGATCCTGGCGATTTTTTTTTTTCTTTTTTCGATGCAGTATTTTTAAGCACTGTTATTTCCAAGAAATTCTAATTTATAATATGGGGAGGATTTTTTTTGGCACCGGCACCAGTGCAGATGTTATTCCTTAAGGAAGACGGTCTTGATTGCCTGGGTGAATAATGACCAGGCCCTGGCACTGAGCCAGGAGTCCTCTTACAGCAGAATGTAGAAAACCACTCTGCTACAGAAAAGAGGCCCCCAGAAGGATAATATATTATTACGCATGATTCAAATTACAGGATCTGCAGCAGGGGAGTGAGTGGCTGAACCAAGACACAGCCGCTGCTGCACACAGAATACTGATGATGAGATGATGGAATGCACGGCTCACTGAAAGAGCCACAGTTTATTGGTCACCTTCTCTGCGTTCTCTCCAGAGTCACGGCGTGCCTGATTATTACTCCGTCTCATTTTTTGCAGCTGATAGAGACCTTTTGTAAGGCTTTCGCTGGGATTCACGATTTCTGGGGGGGGGGGGGTTATTTTTTTTTTTTTCAACTCAGTTTGATCGACTGATTTAAAAAAAAAAAAAATATTCTATTTTTTTTTAAATAAAGAAACTGGACATCTCATTGCAATTTAATAAAAAGGCCTTGAGGACATACAAGGAAAAAAAAAAAGAAAAAAAAGTTGATAGGATTTTTGCCTAGCTGTGAAATTTCATCAAGATTTTTTCCCCCAGAATTAACCAAGGAATATTTCTACCTCTTGATAGGAAATGTGCATGTGCAGATAATGGTTGGTAGAGAGGATGGAGAATTTTACGCCAGACATCTTTTTAAAAAAACGCAAGTGTTATCAGCTGAGATTACTCATTACGCTATATACTCCAAGGCCGTTTATTTCTGTTTTATTTATCCCATTTATGGGATGCATTAATATTAACGCCTGCCTAATATCCATTTTGACTAATTCAATTCCGTTTGTCACAAGAATATATAGGCTTCTTGCCTAATGCGTATTTCTAAGCGTCTCATGATATGAAAAGATGAATATATGGTGTTTTATGTTAGGAGCAAACATTAAGGCATTGGCAATGAAGGAAGGTTTATCATTTATTCATAACTGATCTCACCGCTGTTTGTTAATGTGATTTCACCTTGATGGAAACAAATAAAGCACATTCATGCTTAACTTCACTCAGACTGTGACAAAGGCCAAAGAATGTCTTTCAACTCTCTTTAAATCCTCATTTTTAAAATAAAATATATATTAGAATGCGTTCAAGGTAAAAAAAAAAAAAAAATAGAACAGAAAAATAATAGAAAAGTTGATTAGGAAAAAAAAACAGTAATGACTGCAAAAATAAATCATAATAAATGTATAAAGATTTAAAAATAAAATACTGTTAAGTCGCAGGAAAGTAGTCAGCAGGAAAGGGTTAAAATGTAATCTGCTGCATTAAAAATGAAATAATTTTCTCAGTGACAGTGTGAGATAGCACATGCTCACATGATCGCTGGAACGGAGCCATCTTTTTTGCATAGCGATTTAAATTATGCAGGCAGAATAATTATTGGGGGACCTAATCACAACGAAAGCAAAAAAAAAAAAAAAAAAAAGATATAATATATGTTAAACAAGGTTCATTACTGCATGATGTAAATGAGTTTCTCACCAATATTGTCACTGATTGGCTGAGATGAGGAGCTGGTTTCAAACAGTGGAGCATGGCTGGATTGGCTGGTAGCTCTTCTGGTTACTGCCTGCTCAGGCAGTGCTCAAGTCAGACCCGTCCTGCGTCTCTCGCTGGTTGCTTCGCAGCAAATCTTGTTCAGCCCAGCTGTGTCTCCATAGTAGTGGTACCCTAAGCGAGAGTCTCCCTTCTGTTTCCCACAGCTCTTGTCTGCAAGGCGGTCGCTGCTGTGAAATACCAGCCTTTGGCATTGAGCCCAGACTGGGATCTTACATTCGTCTATAACAGAAAAACGAGGAAAAAAAAAAAAAAAATATTAAAGAAAATAAATATAAAAGCAATTCTTTTCTCAAAATTAATGCAAAAAGCGGACAGATTAAGCGTCCATTGGTATTCTTTATTACAGGCGCTTATTTATTTATTTATCTTTTTTCAATTCGTTTACAGCTTGCCCGCTGTACCCCAATTTTGTAAACACAATTTCTTTAAAATAAAAAAAAGTTAAAAAAAACAAATTTTTTTTTTTTTTTTTTTACCTCATTAACAAATTGCTTCTTGGCAAGCCGAAAAAAAAGTAGTTATGGGGAATTTCTGCGGAATTTGAGCACAGCGTCAAAATCTAATTAAAACCCTGCCATTAGTTTGTGCCTTTAATGAATGGTCTTTAACTATAAGGAATGACAGGGCATTATGAAAAAAAAAAAAAAAAAAAAAAAAAAGGAAATTCTGTTACAATTCAGCTGTCTGACCCCCCTGATAAAAGGGAATGCAGTCATACAGTCATATCAAGTTTAGCAGACAATGGAGTACCTACAAGCTTCCTCTAGACAAGTCCTTTATAACCAGTCAGTATTATGTGCTGCACACAGTGGCCAATCGCTATAGAGTATTCTGCAGCGGTGACACAATAGGTGCATTGGCCACTGTGTCCTGATAGAAGCCTGAGACATTTCTACATTATTAAACTGCATACGTCTTTAATATTCTCAGGGATAAAACAGCCCCGGCTGCCTAATTACTAAGAAGTAATTACTCTGCCTTTATTACCATCTACATGGACCACACATAAGCCGCACCCTAGCAATGGGTGGTGCACAATAGCGTACGTCACATAAATATGTATAGGGGCGTACAGTCAATTATATCAGCAGTCTTCAATTATCCCCTACGTACAACATTTTAATATTTGGTAAAGCAGAGATGTTCAGTTATAATCTTATTATCTCTGCTAGCCTATCCTAGGAGCATTTATTAAAAAAAATAAATAAAAATAAAATACTCATTTGGGCCACGCTGGGTGCGTCTGCAAAAATATGCATGGCGCCACACTCTGCCATCTCTCAACAGTTCAGAACGCAATTTCTTTACCATGTTTAAGTTATTAATAAAGCTTCTCAGCTATACTTAGCCATAGATGTTAATAAAAAAAAGGGGAGGGGGGGTCTACATATCGTAGACCCTTAAAATTGGATTCCTATTGTGTTAATCCCACCATGCGTGAAGTAAAGTGATGAGATAGCACTACTTTTCCTCAAATTAGTTAAAGGCGATGATTCACGCTGCATACTGGGAACCTCCAAGCTAATTTCAGTGATTTTTCTTTCCATATGCATCCTGGATTAACATATTCATGAACGAAATGGCTGTTATAACTGCGGATTTTAAGGGAGAGGATAAGCAAAAGCTCGACCATCTCGCGTCCACAATGAATATCATCAAGAAGAGGGGGGGAGGTGGAGGATACATTCGGAATAGGAATTTAAAAAAATTTTCATGGCTTTTTTTTTTTTTTTTTTTTTTTTTGGAAGGATATCAATTTCCAAGATTTAAGCGCCTGTAAGTATTCTGAACTTAGAAGCGAGAAAGGATCATTTGTCATTCGGTCATTTACCTGGGCTGTCATGATATCAAATCAACCATTTTAACAGGGTTTTAGCAAGTTTACTGTCATCACTACTTGACGCTGTGCTTTTATTATTACAGAATACATTCATGATTACAGAGAAGATCAAGGCGATGGGAAGAAACAAAGGACAGTCTGTATGTGTATGTTATGAATGGTGTGTCTTCCTGTAGAGATATGGAACATTACAGGCAAGGTTATTGGCTCTTGGAGCTCCAGCTGTAAGTTTTATGGATGGTTTTGTATGTATGTAATATAACTTCCCGGAGAAGTTAGGTTCTGCTTTATAGCGAATTATAAAAATGTACATTTTGCGTGATTTTTTTTTTAGAAGGCCCTTTCTATTCAACAATCAGCACGATGCTTTCATACTATGCTACAGGTAATAAAACAGCTAATGTTCACTCCTTAAGGTTATTTTGTCACATATTACATTAGATCGCAGCATTATAATACAACGCAGACACTTCTTTTACTTTATACATGCTCTCTGCCTTTATGTAATAATCAGCAGTGGAAAAAAATTCTGAAATGTTGGAGCCTTCGATTTAAAGAAGTGTGGGTGAAATGTGTTGGCTGCCATTGCTGAACTTCTTCTCGGAAATGTGAGTTTCCCAGTTACAATGGTGACATCAAAGCCTTCAATGTAATTATACACTATCCATTGCCTAATATTGAGACCTTCTGACTCTCTGCGGGATCTATTTTTTTCAAAAAGGTGCCAGTTTTCCATCAGTGATTGTTTGCTATTGGCAGCATGAATGTAGAGCCGTTTTCTGAGTTGTTTGATTCTACAATCCAGCACTGTCATACTGCTTTTCCCAAGATTGAGACACTTTAGATTTTTAAATCTACAGAATAGAACCCTGTCAGAAGTTACAAGCTCTTGCCACTGCTCAGTACTGAGCACAGAGATAGTTATTCAAAATGGCGACATGCTTAGCAGCTAATTGTCTGCTGCTAGAGGCATTTCACTGCCCATGGTGAATTCTGGTTTCATTGGTTATAATGATGCCATTGGTATCTAAGTGTTTTACTGGGGTGCTGGTATATTTTCATAATGTATGATTATAGATTGTAAGCATAGGTGTGCGCAGCCTATTGCATTAGGATGTGCACCCCAAAGTTTGCATACTGTACATAATCACACAGGCACATACTATTATAAATAAATGTATACAAACATTTTAAAATGTATTAAAATATGGACAATGTCAGTAGAGCAGTAGATGGTCGATGGTATCAATAGGGCAGTGGATGGTGTCAGTCGTTTTTTTATTTTTATTATTATTTTTTACACTTTTTGAAAACTCTTTTTTATAATTTTTTTTATTTCATTTTTTTTACTTTTTAGGAGCCCTGTTGGGGGACTTTGGTGAAATATCAGGGGTCTAAACAGACCCCTGATGTCTCACTTTGGAGACAGAGAAAGGGGCTGAGGGTACAGATTCCCCAGACCCTTTCTCTGCGGCCTCAGCTGCACTGGACAGTGAATGAATGGGGAGTGCTCTGTGCTGAGCAGCTTCCTGTTTCTTCACAAACACAGTTTACTATGCTCCAGTTAGGAATGGACAAAAGAGCGATCGGTACAAATCACTCACTGTATTCATTCAGAAAAAGAAGGGGCTGGTAAATGGCATTGCCCCCGGTGGTGGAAGTGGTGGCACGTATCACAGTACAATTCCTAGTATTGGAGGAGCACTTTATGGACACTTTAAGAAGTCACTTAATGTACTAAAGAGGACTTTATACGCACAGACTGATGTTTGATTTGTTTAATTATTTTATTTATTTATATATTGAATTTTATCTATGATTTAGCAGATTTTTTTGTGCAATTATGTCTATTATGATATGTTGTATGTTGGAATAAGCGCACCATTTTTTCAACAATACTATGGTAAATGACATAACAACACCAAATCAAATGCAGAATTTACACTGTTTTCAATGTAGTTTTAGAGTAGGGAAGGGTTAAATGGTTAGATAACCTTTATAAAAAATTCTCTATGTAGTCCATGAACATGATTTCTTCCTCCTTATCTGGTCAGCTCACCCCCCAGCAACAGTCACTTTAAAAAAAAAAATCAGACAGCCTCTCATCATGCAGTAACTAATAAACACCATCCCTTTATTTAAAAACAATATATAACCATTCACAAAATCAGTGCACTTCCATCCAGTGCACAAAGAATATTGCCTCCTTTACCAATTAAGATGTTGCCCCCTTAAGCAGTGACATCGGTACTGTGGGTACATCAGATTTCTTCCGGTTCCGGGCGTGATGACGTCACCTAGCTCCGGCTCTGACATGTTTTGTCATGTGACCAGTGACTTCATCAAAAGGGAAAAGCTGATCTTCTGAGTGGTTTTTATATTGTTTTAAAAACAAGATCTCTTTTAAAAGGAGATGGTGTTTACTAATTATTGCACCACAGGAGGCTGTCTGATTTTTTTGGAGTGACTGTTGCTGGAGGGTGAGCTGACCAGATAAGGAGGAACGAGGACCACCTATTGATAAATTTGGTGACTCTCTGGTGTGAATACCAGCCCTGGTAAATGGGCAGGGCACATATTGACATTACCATTGTGTAGGTCAAAAATATAGGTAAGTGGTTTTGTACAACAAATGATGGCGGACACAGAGTGGTGAAAAAAAAAGGCACATTGTATGGATTTGGAGGAAATTTATTTTTTTGGAATAATGTTCCTTTAATCATTTGCACTTGTTTGGGTGATGCTGGACTTCTAAATAATCACACAGACACTGTTTAGTGATGCATAAATGTATTTTATTGAAGACATTAGTAGTATACAATAATGTTTATTTATTAGTTAGATCGCTCATTTGATTATATTAATCGATTATTTTTTTTGTACTTGTTTTATATATCTAGTTAGTGGATGGAGCACTGACATTATATAAAAAAAAATATTCATGTAATTGTCACATTGATTGTTTGAATATATTGATTGTTGTGTTGATCTGCACTTTTTTTATACACAGTGTATCTATATATATATATATATATATATTTACCTAGAAAAATGGTGACGTGTTCAAAACGTATTTACTTATTTTACCCGCTATATACCTATGTGTATATATATATATATATATATAAAAATACATAAATAGAGAGAGAGAGTGATACAGTGTGTATATATATATATATATATATATAAACAGCTTTCATCAGTATTATTGTTTCCTCTGTTTGTGTTCTCTCCATGCCCTCCTGTGCCTTTTTGCCCTCCGAAAAATCCCTATTTTTTGGATATTTTGTGAAAGGGTCATAATCTCTGTCAGCCTTTATTTTTGTCAGTGTTTCTGCTAGTGAGATTCACCATTTCTTTTTGTCCTGGTGACACCAAGGCCCCATTCACACTTGGCGATGTGGAATCGCGGGTGGAATTTCCACAATTCTGCCCGGAATTCCGAATCGCGTGGTAGTTGGTGCAAAAATTCATTCTAAATGGCACCCAAACGCGGTGCAATTTTGCCACAATTGCCGCTGCAATCGTGGCAAACCATGACTTTAAAAATGCGTGGTCACTTAAAGAGCAGCAGGAGCTTTTTTTGGGGGGGGGGGCGATAAATGGGCATTGGGCAGCCCATTGAAGTAAATCCTGTAAAAATCTCTCGCACAAAATCGTGAGCAGGAAATCAAGTTCTGGCTACGCAAAGTGTGAATGATGTCCTACTGATGGATGTGTGATCCAAACTTTAAGCAGTTGCCAGAACAGGAATAGAAGGGGAATCTTCTAACGGTGACACTTGTTTCAGTGACAACTGTCTAAGAGGGTATTTACGTCACTTTGGAGAGTTTTCCAATTTTTTCCCATCATGCATACAGGACAGAAAGTGGTGGGAAATCTCTACAGTGGAACACAAATTGTAAAATAAACCTGAAGGGTTTTTGCCATTCCTGATTCCATCCAAGATGTTACAAAAAAGATTTGCTTTAGATAGATATAATTCAATTTTTTTGCCTAAAATGAAAGATAAAACATGATTGGTTGCTGTTGGTAACAACTTTATTTACGTTCACTTTCTTTTCATCAGGTTGAATGAATGGGCCCACCGTGAGACAAGGGAGAAGAACCTATGAAAATCGTGAGAATCCTACAGTAGAGCAATTCTGAAACGTGTAGAAGGGTAATTATGGAAAACACAATTAAAAGTTGTTTTCATTTAAATACTTACGAGCACCTGGTAGCATTTTCCATCCATAATTACAGTATATCATTCAGATTCAAACTCAGCAGGTGCTCACTATTGTTGACACTTAAGTCCTCGCCTTGAATAGGTTAAATGGACTCGATAAACAATGAGCTGTAGAAAATGCACGTTTCATAATGAAGAGCGGCTCTCATGGTTGGTTCTGTCTACATTTAGAGGTTTAATTTAGCAGGGGCTAAGCTTCCCGGGGTGAAGGAGATCGTGTGAGGACAGGGTAGTGCACGTACATTACAATGCATGGCATCCTAATATGTGGGAAAATAATCAGGTGTCCATACAAAAAACACCAAGTAAACCTTTACAATAACACAGTAGTCAATGGAACCACCTAAAATGTAATAATTAGAGGAGTTATATTTAAAGTTTATGTTCAAGCAAAAATGTTAAAAAAAAAGTATAAAAATGTTTCACATGTTTATTTATTGGTTTGGTGTTGTATATCATTGTATATATGACTGCCGAGGAGAAGAGAATTGTATATTCAGTAGTTGAAGGGGAAGTTTGTATATAAGGCTGCCAGAGGGAAAAATAAATATAATGCAACTTTTCTTGTTAGGAATAATATATTCCAACAACAGATTTAACACAAACCTGACACTTTGATTTGCAAACTAGGATAAATCCTCTTCACTACTGCATAGCAGATACTCTCTGCTGTCAGAACTTACCTATAAATGGTCCTCACCGCTATTTTGCCGCATGAAATGCTGGCACTGCCCAAATTTTGCATGAACACTCATTTATGGCCCCATTCACATCTATGGGGGCTCACTGTGCATGTATGGAGAATGTAAAAACCAGAGAGGACCATGACTATCATGTGGACATAAAAAAAGCACCTGGAGGTGGGGAGGGGGGGGGGGCGGGGGGGGTTAGGTTAGTTTGGGGCGGTGGTCTTCAAACTGTGGCCTAGAGGCCGGATGTGGCCCTTTGCTTGCCTTTATCAGACCCTTGGGACACTCTTCTTCCACTCTTCTTCCCACGGACCTCAACAACGGGACACTATTCCTCCCACTGACACCAATGATAGTGCACTATTTTTTCCATTAACACCAATAATTGGGCACTATTCCTCCCACTAACACCAATGATGGTGCACTATTTCTTCCACTAACACCAATAATGGGGCACTATTCCTCCCACTAACACCAATGATGGTGCACTATTTCTTCCACTAACACCAATGATGGGGCACTATTCCTCCCACTAACACCAATGATCGTGCACTATTTCTTCCACTAACACCAATGATGGGGCACTATTCTTCCCACTAACACCAATGATGGGGGCACTATTCCTCCCCACTAACACCAAGGCTGGTGGACTATTCCCCCCACTAACACCAATGATGGGACACTGTTCCTACCACTAACTCCAATGATGGTGCAATATCCCTGCCACTAATACCAATGATGGGACCCTATTCCTCCCACTAACACCAATGATGGTGCACTATTCCTCCCACTAACACCAAGGCTGGTGGACTATTCCCTTCCACTAACACCAATGATGGGATACTATTCCTCCCACTAACTCCAATGGTGGTGCAATATTCCTTCCACTAACTCTAATGATGGGACACTATTCCTCCCACTAACTCCAATGGTGGTGCAATATTCCTTTCCACTAACTCCAATGATGGTGGACTATTCCTCCCACTAACACCAATGATGGGACACTATTCCTCCCACTAACACAATGATGGTACACTATTCCTCCCACTAACACCAAGGCTGGTGGACTATTCCTCCACTAACACCAATGATGGGGCACTATTCCTTCCACTAACACTAATGATGGGGCACTATTCCTCCCACTAACACCAATGATGGGGCATCATTCCTCCCACTGCACCAATGATGGGGCACTATTTATCCCACTGATACCAACAATGCCCAGTTTATCCAAATTGATGCCAGGACAATTTCTACTTCCAATGGCCACAATCCGCCCCCTAAAGTCTGAAGGAGAGGTAACTGGCCCTTTATTTAAAAAGTTTGGAGACCTCTAGTTTAGGAGATAGGGAGGGTGGAATAATACACTTTTTTATTTGTGTTTTGTTCTGTTTCAAATGCCACTTTATGCATTCTCATACCTCCTTAGAACCAGTCTGTCTGGACAGTATGATCATCTACTGTCTTGACACCATCCACAGGCAGCTTAACTCTTCAATACAGACGTTGAATTCAAATACTTCCAGTTTCTTTAACTATAACAACACAGTTCCTTTCCAAAGCCCTCTCTCTGCAAAGAACACTGACTGAGGGAAGGCCCTCTCACTAAACATGACTAAGGGATGTGCCATATCGTGAGGCTCTCCTAATTAACCTTACACTACCCTATTACCCTTTTTCTTAGCAAATGACCAGACGACACAGTACTTTTTTGGAGTCGAATGGCCATAGCAGCCTTTTATTATAACAAAATAAAATTACCAACGCTTTTTCAAACATATAACTCAATGTATATAATACATTTTCAATAAACATTAACCTAATACACATCCTTATAGATTTTTGATCTAGAGATCTTTGAAGGCCAATTACAAATTCCACCAACTAGTTGTATCGGTACACCAATGAAAGGCCCCATGCCGTGTATTACGCAAGCTCAGGGACAAGCAGCTACTTCCTTCCAGATACAACCTATTAAACACCATTGTGAGGGAAAGGTCGCCCATACCTCCAGTATGGGCCCAACCCCCTCCCAAACCTCCATTATTTTTATTCACCACCTTCAAAGACCCCATAGACCTACCGCTGCTACGACATCAAAAAAGGAAACCATCCTTAAACTGTCAAAAAAAAACCCATACTGCACCAAATACCAATTAAAATATCCCAACCCTTCAGCAATCCAGCACCACAAACATAAAATAAGGGAGGGAGGGTGGGAAATCACCTGTTCTCGACAATCTTCTCACCCTCATTACCGCTCCTAAACTCCACCCGCCAAAGATACCTAAACTCCCCCCACTGTCCTACCTCCTAAACCCATGCCTACGCCTCACTGTCCCACCCCAGCCATGCTGGCCCTACCCCTAAGTACACTCAGCTCCGGGCCATTACTTGACTAAGGGATGTGCCATATCGTGAGGCTCCCCTAATTAACCTTACACTACCTATTACCCTTTTTCTTAGCAAATGACCAGACGACACAGTACTTTTTTGGAGTCGCATGGCCATAGTAGCCTTTTATTATAACAAAATAAAATTACCAACACTTTTTCAAACATATAACTCAATGTATATAATACATTTTCAATAAACATTAACCAAATACACATCCTTATAGATTTTTGATCTAGAGGTCTTTGAAGGCCAATTACAAATTCCACCAACTAGTTGTATCAGTACACCCATGAAAGGCCCCACGCCGTGTATTAGGCGAGCCCAGGGACAAGCAGCTACTTCCTTCCAGATACAACCTATCAAACACCATTGTGAGGGAAAAGTCGCCCATACCTCCGTATGGGCCCAACCCCCTCCCAAACCTCCATTATTTTTATCACCACCTTCAAAGACCCTATAGACCTACCGCTGCTACGACATCAAAAAAGGAAACCGTCCTTAAACTGTCAAAAAACCCCATACTGCACCAAATACCAGTTAAAATATCCCAACCCTTCAGCAATCCAGCACCACAAACATAAAATAAGGGAGGGAGGGTGGGAAATCACCTGTTCTCGACAATCTTCTCACCCTCACTGATTACCGCTCCTAAACTCCACCCCCCAAAGATACCTAAACTCCCCCCACTGTCCTACCTCCTAAACCCATGCCTACGCCTCACTGTCCCACCCCAGCCATGCTGGCCCTACCCCTAGTTACACTCAGCTCCGGGCCATTACTTGACTAAGGGATGTGCCATATCGTGAGGCTCCCCTAATTAACCTTACACTACCTATTACCCTTTTTCTTAGCAAATGACCAGACGACACAGTACTTTTTTGGAGTCGCATGGCCATAGTAGCCTTTTATTATAACAAAATAAAATTACCAACACTTTTTCAAACATATAACTCAATGTATATAATACATTTTCAATAAACATTAACCAAATACACATCCTTATAGATTTTTGATCTAGAGGTCTTTGAAGGCCAATTACAAATTCCACCAACTAGTTGTATCGGTACACCCATGAAAGGCCCCACGCCGTGCTCAGGGACAAGCAGCTACTTCCTTCCAGATACAACCAATTAAACACCATTGTGAGGGAAAGGTCGCCCATACCTCCGTATGGGCCCAACCCCCTCCCAAACCTCCATTATTTTTATCACCACCTTCAAAGACCCCATAGACCTACCGCCACAGCACACACATGTGAAACCTTACGTGTGTGTCGCCCTCCACATCTGAAAAGCCCGCTGAACCCCATCCTGCAAACCCAGCTGCCACAGGTTGATACCGATAGCATTCAGGTGCACGCCATCCGAGCGCAAAAAAAGCCACGTTTCCGCCTCCAATTCCCGGTGACGAACCGCTAAACCCCCGTTCCTCACAAAAAATTTTGCTACCGCTTTGTTAACTTTTATCCGGGCTCTGTTCAATCCTGCAACAGAGTGAGCCAAACGCCACGCTGTTCTGGCCACAATATCCAACCATATAAAAATAGTATCTGGTATGAATGATTGGAGCCGCAGCAAATCAAATTTGATGTCCCTGATCAATTCCCGCACACGCCGTAACCCCAGGTCATTCCCCCCCACATGCAGCAAAACCACATCAGGGGGGCGATCCAATCTAGCAAACCGTTGCATTTCCGGAACTACCTTGGACCACAGCATGCCCGAGAATCCAATCCATCGCACTATCCCGTCCCCCCCAGACAAACCCAACAACCTGCCATCCTTCCTAACATCTGCCCTTCTGGCACCCCAATACACATATGAGTGTCCAAGTATCCACACCAAGCAGGTTGCTGAATCTGAAAGAAAAGGAACAAGGAAAAAGGGATAGGGAAAAATAAAACATCACTCCATCTCCCAAAAAATTGACCCCTTTGAAGACCTAACATGTAACATAAGAAAAAATGAGAGTGAGAGGAGCCACAACCGTAATCCCCCATGCCCCCCCCCCCCCCCCCACTTCCCAAACACAGGATTTAAAGATTCCTTTTTTATTAGGATTATTATCTTTTTTTTTTTAAATAAATGCTCACAACAAAGTTGGGCGAACGTATAATCTAAACCTTGACGATTCCCAACATCCAATACGATGAACCACTGTATCATCCAAACCCCACCGAACCACTTTGGTGGCCGCACCAATGCGGAATGAATGAGAAGAATAATCTGCCGCCTGCAAACCCGCAGCCCCTAAACATTTTCTAAAAACCTCTTGAAATTGAAAAAGGGACACAGCCGTCCCATCCTCATGACGGAAGAAAACCCGCCAGCCGGCCTAATTCTCCAAAATCCCCCCACAGCCGCCACCGGACATTTCAGAGAACCTGGAACCGACCTCAACTCCACCCAAGCCCCTTTTCCCAACTGATCCGTCTTAGATCTTCTTAGGAACACCCCCAGAGCATCCCCTTCCAGCCATCCAAACCACCTTCCCCTTTTTTATTCCTGCTCACCAGCTCACCCACCCGAAAAGCCCCAAAAAAAGCCAATGTAAACACGGGCGGAAACAACACCCACTCAAAACAAGACACGCAAACTTTTTCCAACTGTGCAACCACTTCCCCCAGGACCGCAAAAGAGACTGGGCGTCTGGTATCAGCTGCCGTTCTACACGCGCGATAACCACGCATAGCACGCCGAACCATAAAAGCCTTAGTAGCATCCCGTTGACCTGCCAACTGAAACATAAAGGCCAACCCAGCCAACCTACGGGACATATAAGAAGCCGATACCCCACTCTCAAAATTCCGACCTATAAAGTAAAGCAGCAAATGTACTCTACCTTCATCATGCTCACATCCCCCTACTTCCCGCACCAAAGCATCCCATTCTAACCAAACCTTGCTGTATGCTTGCCAGGTAGCCGCAGAAACCGATCGATGTATCAACAACTGCGCAGTGGTAACACTATGCTCCATAACCTCTCGGGGCAAGGAATCCCGCACACATCCGTTTCCGGCGCCAATTGACGAATTCTATCCCACTGGAAACGAGACAACGCATCAGCCAATGAATTATCAACATGCACAGCAGTCACAAAACAGTTAATACATAAACAAAGCAAAACCAAATGCCGCAGTAAGCGCACAACTGGTGGGGAAGAAGCAGTATTATTATTGATGGCCTGTACCACCCCCATATTATCGCAATGAAAATGTACGCGGCAATTCTGAAAGTCTTCCCCCCATAGCTCCACTGCCAGCACTATGGGAAACAATTCCAACACCGCCAGATTACATACCAAACCATCCTCCCTCCAGGACGCCGGCCACTCCCCGGCACTCCACTTACATTGGCAAAAAGCCCCAAAACCGCCAGAACCTGCCGCGTCAGTGAACAGTTCCATATCACAATTGGAAACAACCTTTTCCAACCACAGAGATCGGCCATTATAGGTTGCCAGGAACGAGTCCCAACTTTCAAATCCTCCTTGTGATCCACCCCTAAATTAATATAATGATGCGGAGCACGGACACCGGCCGTGGCCGCCAGGCGTCTGCAGAAGACACGCCCCATGGGCATGATGCGGCAGGCAAAATTTAACTTGCCAAGCAACGATTGCAACGCTCGAAGCTGAATCTTCCTCACCCTTAAAGCCCCAGCCACCTCCAGCTGCAAACCTTCCAACTTGTCCACGGGTAAACGGCACTCCATAGCCACAGTATCGATAACGATACCCAAAAAACACAACTCAGTAGCCGGTCCCTCTGTCTTATCAGCGGCCAACGGCACCCCAAAGTCTTCAAACAGATGCTGAATTGTGGCCAACAGAGACGCACATACCATGTTCCCCGCAGGCCCTATACACAAAAAATCATCCAAATAATGGATGACAGATGACAAGCCGGACACATCCCGCACCACCCATTCTAAAAAAGAACTAAACTGCTCGAACAATGAACAGGGGATCGCACACCCCATGGGCAAACATCGATCAACAAAAAATTTTCCCTGCCACCAACATCCCAACAGACGGCAGCAATCAGGATGAACCAGCAAGAGGCGAAAAGCAGCCTTGATATCCGTTTTTGCCAATAAGGCCCCTTTTCCCAAACGCTGGACCCAATCGACCGCCCTATCAAAAGATGTATAAGACACAGTACACAGGCCCGGGTCAATAGAGTCATTAACTGAACCCCCACGCGGATGGGACAAATGATGAATGAGCCAAAACTTGTTCGGCTCCTTCTTAGGAACCACACCCAAAGGGGATATGACCAAGTTGGGTACTGGCGGCAACTCAAACGGGCCGGCCATACGTCCCAACAAAACTTCTTTTAACAACTTTTCCGTGACGACCCCAGGGTGTTCTTTAGCTGACTTTAAATAATCCGCCATCGGCGGAATCACCTGCAGCCGACTATTCAATTTGAAACCCTCCGTAAACCCTAACTCCAAAAGCTCAGCCATGGCCCGATCAGGATAGCGCCTTAGGAAGGGAACCATCCTTTTTACCATCACCGGCGTCATCCCCTTTTCCCCACCTTTTCCCCCGTCCCTGTTTAAAGCACCGGGACTGTGAATGTGAACCCCCACAGGTGGAACACTCATGTCGGAAATGACACTTTGCCCCGAATTTACAGGTGCCTGCACTGAATTGCCAGCAGAAACCCATGCGACTACCGGCCGGTTGTCCGGCTGAGTCCAAACCCCCGGCCCCACCCTGAAAGGGAGGCCCCGAACTTCTAGGAGAGGACATTAGCTTCATCCAAAGGCTAATGTCCTTATGGTCCGACCGTAAAGACGGGCGGACCGCCTTCCTCTGCCGGAACTGCTCATCATAGCGCAGCCAAGCAGTCCCCCCATTCCGCAATCGAATCAAGGTAGCAAAAAAGCGGCGAGCAATTCTCCGGCGCCTTTTCCCCAATCATGCTTGCCAAAATCGCAAACGCTTGCAACCAGTTTGCAAACGTGCACGGGATCAATCCATAATGCCGCTTCTCCTCCTCCTCTTTCTTGCTCTCATCGGGTTTAACTTTGTCCAAGTTAAACTTCTCCAAGGGAAGCAAAGAGAAGATTTCGACATCCTCACCTTTCCAAATGCGCTCTTTCACCTCTTTAAATGAGCGCCCAAAGGCCCCTCAAAACAGACGTATACATCGCATTTGGCGGCATCCGCCAAATGCACCCCATCCACACCTACTGTCCCTTTGCCAACCGCCACAGCATCACCAGCTGCCGCCGTTGTACACGCCACCACCGCCGGCCCCGCCGGGCGGGGCCACCGTATGGACCACCCGTACTCGGACCCCCTACCAGCCCTGGACTTCCCGCCAACACCACCGGGGCCGACCCCGCCTGCCCAGACCCAGGACCAGTAGCAACGTGGGCTGCAGCCCATGCCGCCACCGGGGAAGCATCTGCTACCGGCCGCGTACCAGCCTCACAGCGCGCCAACACCTCACTCAACCCCGCCAACAATGTTTGCACCACCCCCACATCTCGTTACTCCAACGGACAGCGACCCACTACCCTGACCTAACCCACCAGAGCCAACCCCTTGACCCATTACTACCCCAGTACTCCCATCCCTGCACCCAGAAGCCCCCTTGCTAATGACAGGAGAGGAAAAAGTTACAGAAAGGTTCTCACCTGGCTGTCGCTGCCGCACCGGACATCCAGCCGTGTCGCCCATTCCACGTGCCGCCTCTTGGATCATGCTCGCATCCCGCTCATCCAACTCTCCCTCCGACAGACTGTCTTGGGAACTCCCGGCCTCCTTGAGGCTGCATCATCGGATTCCCCGTCGCTGCCGAGCGCCTTGCAGTGACGTCCTCACCACGCGCTGCACCACTCCGTGCCTCACGCTCCACACGACTGCCACGCTGAGCTTCAGGCCGGGCAGGAGAAGCCCACCTGGCCACCAATCTGGACCATACACTGCCCTGGTCTCCACGATGACGCGGTGGCACATCTACCGGTCTCCTCCTCCCTCTCCATTCGGGATTACAGGCCTCGGCCGTTCCTGGCAACAAGCCAGCACCCGTCAAGGCATCTCTCCCCCGCCGAGCCTCCCTCCGCTCAGGCGGGGAGCCCTGAGAGGCGGCCGGCGTCCTTCTAGTATCCACCACAGGGGGGGGCGGGAGCAGGGCCAGCCGACAGGCTCCCCCCGAGTCCGCCCTGAGTGGGGATTCATCCCGACCGCTCCACCATCCACCACCGGCTTCTTCCTGGCAGGCGGCGCCGGATCCTGCACCATCCAGCCAATGCACCAATCCGCTCCCGGGCACCATCCATCGGCAGGCTGAAACGCTCAGGAGGCCTAAACCTCCTAGCACATGGCCGCTCCGGAGGAGGGGGGCCGGCGGGTGCGCTGGAGGGTGCCTGGCTGGGGGTCTGCAATAAACTAGACACAGTAGCCTGCAGCCAGTCAGCGCCTCTCGCCGCCGTCTCCTCTCGCAATCTCTCAAACAGCTTTTCTAAGTCTCCCATCGTGCCGCTCTGCCTAACGGGGACCGCTAGCCGGGAAATCACCTGTTCTTGACAATCTTCTCACCCTCACTGATTACCGCTCCTAAACTCCACCCCCCAAAGATACCTAAACTCCCACCACTGTCCTACCTCCTGAACCCATGCCTACGCCTCACTGTCCCACCCCAGTCATGATGGCCCTACCCCTAGTTACACTCAGCTCCGGGCCATTACTGGAGGGGAGGACAGAAGGAGATGCCAAACCACACAGTAAACAAGTTTTAGTGACCCTAAACTGCCAGAAGATGTCAGCACACTACAGAACCATATACAGTTCGATGCAATAACAAAACAAAAAAATATATATAGGTAGGACAGAACATCCCTGTCATCTCTAAACCACTGGTGCTGAAAAGACTTCAAAAAAGTTGATCTGGACAAACACTTCATTTCTTGGATGGAGGAGCAACAGAGACGCCTTTGGAAAGCAGCATTGTTAATCTGTATTGATGGTAGTGTTAGATGTACTAGCAAATTAACTCAAATAACAAATTAAAGCCAAACTCCAGTTAATACTTTTTAACCAGTTACAGCTAACTTTTTTTCCTTTTAGGATAAAGGCTTTACTTACTGTATATGAATAAAAGCTGATCATTGTATGTTAAGTGGCTCGTCTCAACGCTTTAACTGACACTTTTGCTGAACAGCTGGATCTGTTAAAGCCACCACAACCACCACCATGCTGCAATATAACAAAATGTTGTTGTTCAGTTTAATACCGCCTTAATGGGCAACCAGTCAAGGCAGCAGTATTCTATATATACCGTGCCATGAAAAAGTATTTTCCACATTTTGTCATGTTACAATCAAAACCGTAAATGTATTTTATTGAGATTTTATGTGATAGACCAACACAAAGTGGCACATAATTGTGAAGTGGAAGGAAAATGATAAATGGTTTGCAATTCTTTTTACAAATAAACTAAAATCTAGTGGAACCAATTTCCTTCAGCTAATTAGTAAATAGAGTCCACCTGTGTGTAATGTAATCTCAGTATAAATACAGCTGTTCTGTGAAGCCCTCAGAGGTTTGTTAGAGAACCTTAGTGAACAAACAGCATCACAAAGGCCAAGGAACACACCAGACAGGTCAGGGATAAAGTTGTAGAGACATTTAAAGCAGGGTTGGGTTATAAAAAATATCCCAAGCTTTGAACATCTCACGGACCACTGTTCAATCCATCATCCAAAAATGGAAAGAGTATGGCACAACTGCAAACCTACCAAGACATGGTCATCCACCTAAACTGACAGGCTGGGCAAGGAGAGAATTAATCAGGGAAGCAGCCAAGAGGCCCATGGTAACTCTGGAGGAGCTGCAGAGATCCACAGCTCCGGTGGGAGAATCTGTCCACAGGACAACTATTAGTCGTGCACTCCACAAATCTGACATTTATGGAAGAGTGGCAAGAAGAAAAAAACATTGTTGAAAGAAAGCCATAAGAAGTCCCATTTGCAGTTTGCGGGAAGCCATGTGGGGACACAGCAAACATGTGGAAGAAAGTGCTCTGGTCAGATGAGACCAAAATTAAACTTTTTGACCTAAAAGCAAAACGCTATGTGTAGCAGAAAACTAACACTGCACATCACCCTGAATACACCATCCCCACCGTGAAACATGGTGGTGGCAGCATCATGTTGTGGGGATGCAGGGACAGGGAAGCTGGTCAGAGTTGATGGGAAGATGGATGGAGCCAAATACAGGGCAATCTTAGAAGAAAACCTGTTAGAGTCTGCAAAAGACTTGAGACTGGGGCGGAGGTTCACCTTCCATCAGGAGAATGACCCTAAACATACAGCCAGAGCTACAATGTAATGGTTTAGACCAAAACATATTCATGTGTTAGAATGGCCTAGTCAAAGTCCAGACATAATTCCAATTGAGAATCTGTGGCAAGACTTGAAATTTGCTGTTCACAGACGCTCTCCATCAAATCTGACAAAGCTTGAGCTATTTTGCAAAGAAGAATGGGCAAAAATGTCACTCTCTAGTCCAGATAAAGCTAGTAGAGACATACACAAAGAGACTTGCAGCTGTAATTGCAATGAAAGGTGGTTCTACAAAGTATTGACTCAGGGGGGCTGAATACAAATACACTCCACACTTTTTACATATTTATTTGTAAAAAATTTGGAAAACCATTTATCATTTTCCTTTCACTTCACAATTATGTGCCACTTTGTGTTGGTCTATCACATAAAATCCCAATAAAATACATTTACGTTTTTGGTTGTAACATGACAAAATGTGGAACATTTCAAGGGGTATGAATACTTTTTCAAGGAACTGTACAATGGGAATTTGGAGCACAAGGGCTACACTATCCCATTATGCAAAATATTAAAAAAGTATGAGTTTAAAAAAAAAACCCTTATACGCACCTAAGTTAATGCAGCATCCATCTGATCCTGCATCAACCTATGCAGCATCGATCCGATGCTGCATCTGTCCCCCGTCGCCTGTGCAGTGAGGACTGATGCGATCAAACACCGTGGTCAATAGTGTTTGATCGCTCAGTTCTCCCATCTGGTTTGAGCAGAGAGCCATGACTGTCAGTCAACGGCTCTCTGCTCTGCCGCTCAGCGCTCGGCTGGGCTAAGGAGGGAAGGGAGCAGCTGGCTCAGTCTTCCAGTGGCGCAGCTGAGAAGCTGAGCCATCTGCTGACCCAGGCATGTGGGTGTGTAAAGTCGGGATCTTTCCCTGGCCTGGATTGGCTGAGTGACATCAGCTGACAGCAGGCTTTAGCCCACTGTCGGCTGAAAACGGGTCACAGGAGTGCAGAATGAATTGCACTCCTGTGAGCCATAGGAGAAGTATGGCCAAAAAAGCTTTGGCCATATGTCTCCTTTAAAGGCTAAGTTCACTTTTTTTTTCTAAATTCCAGCTTCCCACCTATCTATTCATTTACCCTGTATCAAAACAGGCAGGCCCTTTCACTACATCAGTGGTATCCAATTCATAGTCCCAGAACGTTTAGCATGCGGCCCAGGCCCATCTAGAGGGACGCTGGGGATGCCACGCAAACATAACAGCCGTGGTAGCCTACATTGACAAGCCAGGCAAATGCACACCTGGAGAGATGTCGGTGATGCCGTGCAAACCTAGTTGATGTGTGCAATGAGGTCAGCTGGTGAACTGCTTCCTGTGTCTTACTAATTTGTATGTCCTAAATCTACATACCAGGAAGTCATGAAGTTTTCTGTGGAATACACCACAAGCTAAGGTAAGATCTTGTCCTTAAAATCAAAATTATTTTTCTGCAATAGAGGTACATTATTGGTATATTGGTACATAGGAGAGCTGGAATTTAGAAAGAAAAAAAGTGAACTTAGCCTTTTAAGTGCAACCCCAGGGACAGGGACCTGCAGGGTTCTCAGAACCACTTGAGCTCAGGCACCAGTGATTGCAGATTGTTGGGTACATGGGCACAGCGCTTCCCCGAAAACACCCATCACACTCATACCTGCAGATTTGCCAGGTTGATTACATACCTCCCAACTCTTTTAGATGGGAATGAGGGATACCTGTTAGCAAAAGTATGTAGGCAAAGGAGAATTATACAAAAAAAAATAGTCAAACCCATAAGTGCTTTTTTTTATACCACTACTATTCCTTTATACTGGCTTTTGAAATTTACAAATTCAGCAATTTAGAAGGTTGATGAAAGGTTTATCCCTGGTAAACACTTTTTGAAAGATAAATAGTGCATTTTTAATACAAATATATAGATCAGACCAAAATGAGAGACAAATGAGGAGGAAAGAAAGGCAGAGGAACTTTGTTCCAAATCAGGGACAGTCCCTTTGAAATCAGGGACATTTGGGAGGTATGTGATTATACTGGCAGCTATGAGCTCAGATTTTTTTGGTAGGAGTTAGATTTGTTCACTTCAAGTGGATTTGAGTGAGAATTGAGTAGGAAACCTGCAAACTCCATGTAGCATCCTTGTCCTAAACAGAGCTGCTAATAAATTTAGTTGTCCTAGGTGGTAACTAGCCTGGCTAATTGGTAGTCTTGGTCCACTGGTTTCTTTCCTAAGCTTGAGTTAAATTTGTAGTTTCTCTCTTCTGTCATGAGTAAATATGTTGTCTCAGCCAATTAGCAGGAGTATCCTTTGACCGCTTTGCAAGCTGGGATAAGCTATTTATTTGGAAGGAGTCAGGTGATCGGGGTTCTTTACACCCGGGCTGTGGCCTGGGTGGGCGTGTGAGGAGCAGCAGCAGAGGTGTATGCCTGAAGCCTGGGGCCTAACCACGTGTGTAGAGGCTTAGCCCGAGGGGAGCCTGATCCTTGCCAGGAAGCATAGGAGAAGCAGTTGCCAGAGGGACAACTACTCTTGTTGCCGGAGGCAGGTGTCAAAGGGATGGAGTTCTGAAGGAGTACCAGAGTAGACGCTTCACTAACCAGGGAAGTAAGTGGGAAAGTTTCAGTAGAGACTCATCCAGGAATATAGCGGGTAGCTGTGAGTAAAGCTTGAAGGAGTACAGCGGGTAACTGTAAGTAGAGCTTGAAGATAAGTACAGCGGGTAGCTGTGAGTCAAGCCTGAGGGATCCAGCGGGTAGCTGTGAGTCCGAGGAACCCAGCGGGTAGCGTGGGTGAAGCTTGAAGAATACAGTAGGTAGCTGTGAGTGAAGCTTGAGAAGTCCAGAAGGTAGGAGCTAAGCTTGAGGATCTACAGTGGGATACTGTGACTGAAGTTGTTGCCATAGGAGACAGCAGTTGCTACAAGATACAAATCACTGCATTCAACTTAAAGGCCCTTTTTCTGTATTGCTGTCTGCCTAGTTCTATTTTTGTCTGCGGAGTCTGTCTAGTTGCCATTGCATTTGCCTAAAGGTGTCCTGTGCCCTAACCCTCTCTCCCACATTTCCTGTTAAGAAAAATAAAAACCTCTTTGTTCATTTTTAAAAATGACTGGCGCCCATCCATCCATCTTGCACTACACCCACCATGCCTAGTAACCTGCACCCTGAGAGGGAATGTCAGCTCTCCCTGGCTCTGGGGGTCACCATTAGGCCTTTGGAAGTTGGGGAGAGCGCTACATCCATATATAAAGCCAATCTTCCTCCCTCCTTCCTCCTTCATGATTGGAGGAGGTTCTCTTAATTCTGCAAAGGTGTTTTACCTTGTAAGTGCTGTGACCCAGAACATCCTTCTGTCTTGCCTAGGCGAGAATGACATAGCACCCCTCGCTGCCCCCTGGGATGCCAATGTCACACATCAGAGGTGGCAGTGCCCTGCAGTGGAGCACCTATAAGTTGCAAATTTCCCTATGCAAGGTAACACATGCTGAAACTAGCTACATGATTGTGCATGCGCATATTTCTGCCAGATCCAAAGACAGTATAGCATGGATAGCAGTAACATTCTCAGAAGTTCTAATGCCCTGTACACACGACTGGTTTTGCCATTGGAATAAACTCCGAAGGTTTCTCCGACAGAACTCAAACCAAAGTCCGACCAAAGTCCGACCGTCAAGAATGCGGTGACGTACAAAACGTACAACGGGACTATAAAAGGGAAGTTCAATAGCCAGTAGCCAATAGCTTCCATCTCGTACTTGCTTCAGAGCATGCGTCGTTTTTTGGTCCGTCGAACAGCATACAGAAGAGCGGTTTTCTCGATAGGAATTGGAACATTTAGAACTTGTTCTATTTCTAGGTCCGTCAGAATTTTCTAAAATAAAAAGTCCAATGAGGCCTACACACGATCGGAATATACAATGAAAAGCTTCCGTCTGACTTTTTCTGTCGGACATTCCGCTCGTGTGTACGCGGCATTACTCTTCCCTGCTCTACTGTAAATGTGTATTTCTTTTTGCTCCTCCATGCCTCTAGCGAGTTTTGAACGGAGTGTTTCCAAGTCATTAAAAAATCTGCAAAATGGGAATTAGATGACGTTAAATGGATTGTGATTTTTACCAACTTGCATATTCTGAGTATGGTTTGGAATTTTTGATTGAATGGCTAGGATCTCCTTTCAGTCCTGTAACGGGATGTGCTAGTCTTCTACAATATGGCATTTATTAATGATCTAAACAATCCTTCAGAATTTCCAAACAAAAGTCAAAATACTATTTACTGAAACTCGGAAAGAAAAATAAACACAGATGTTAAAGGATCTAAAGTGAGATGTGAATCAAAGAACATAAACTACTACATTACTGAACGTGTATTCACAGAACATCCAATGGTCTGTTTTCTTCCCCTTATATTCCGAATACTTTTCCTAGAAAGCTTAAAAAGACTAAGAACAATATAACAAAGTATGGCATGCAAGCTAGAAAACCACTAAA
Organism: Aquarana catesbeiana; assembly: GCF_042186555.1. Taxonomy (NCBI): domain Eukaryota; kingdom Metazoa; phylum Chordata; class Amphibia; order Anura; family Ranidae; genus Aquarana; species Aquarana catesbeiana. The sequence goes on along the minus strand of NC_133325.1, from coordinate 731,426,078 downwards.
CGGAAAGTCACAGAAAACAGACATCCAACACAGTTGTTTCTGTTTTCCATTATGCCGGCAGCCCAGAGCTGGTTTTCTTCCTCTCTCTATAAGGAAGCCAGCTATGGCTGGTAAAATGGGCCAGTTCCTCTGGTACTGGCTACTACATACTTATGCCCCGTACACACGGTCGGATTTTCCGACGGAAAATGTGTGATAGGACCTTGTTGTCGGAAATTCCGACCGTGTGTAGGCTCCATCACACATTTTCCATCGGATTTTCCGACACACAAAGTTTGAGAGCAGGATATAAAATTTTCCGACAACAAAATCCGTTGTCAGAAATTCCGATCGTGTGTACACAAATCCAACGGACAAAGTGCCACGCATGCTCAGAATAAATAAAGAGATGAAAGCTATTGGCCACTGCCCCGTTTATAGTCCCGACGTACGTGTTTTACGTCACCGCGTTTAGAATGATCGGATTTTCCGACAACTTTGTGTGACCGTGTGTATGCAAGACAAGTTTGAGCCAACATCCGAACAAAGTCCGACCGTGTGTACGGGGCATTACTCCCACTCCTGCCACTACTTGAAACCAATCAGAAAGCAGAAAAACTATTTCTGTTCCCCCATTAAGGGTCCTGATTCTGATTTCACTTACTAAGAACTTTTCATACGTAGGAGTAAACCTTTCCCTACAAAGCTAAACTCTATTCACCCACCACCTCCTACCAACACCCCATGAGGCATTAAAGTGTTATTAAACCTTTGTTTTTTTAAATTAAAATAACAGCCATGTCTATACTTACCTGCTCTGTGCAATGCTTTTGCATACAGCAGCCCCGATCCTCTTCTTCTGTGGTGTCCCGCTGGGGCTCCAGGCCCCTCCTCTTTGGTGGGTGCCCCCACAGAAAGCCCTTTTCCATTGGGCACCCGTGTGCGCTTGCTCCTGAGCTGGCTTGCCTGCGTCTACCGACGCAGAGAGGGCAGCTCGGCCCCGCCTCCTTCTCCCGTGTCACAGCATTTGATTGACAGCAAGGGAAGCCCAAGGATCTCCCTGCTATCAATCTGCCCAAAGAGGAGTGAGACAGCGTGCACGTCTCTGGATCGGTTCGGGCTCAGGTATGAAAAAGGGGCGGCCGGGGGGGGGGTTCAGCACAGAAGGTTTTTCATTTCATTATGCATTAAGGTGAAAAACCTTAAGGCTTTAGAACCACATTAATGGTGCTTCTATTGGACAGGTAAGTCAGACATGCAGGGCTTAAAGTCACACAACAGAATACATGCACCAAAGTCCAGTCACGTCTACAGAGAATTGCAATAACAATTAAGTATCTTCTTAGCAAAACTTGTAGCTTTAAAGCTGAACTCTGGAAAAAGTAACCCCCCCCCCCCCCTTTGCATTGGGGACACATGCTTACTGCAAGGGATAAATGCTCATTTATGTCTAGGGTATGTAAAAAAGTAGTTTTACTTACCAGATCCTTTTCACCGCAGGCTCCTCTGCATTGTTAGACTGGTCCTAGCAGCCTTTTCTTCCCTACACTCTGGTAGTTGGATGCTCTCTGACATCATCAAGGGATCAAGTAGTTAACAAATTTTATTGTTAATTATTGTTAATTGTTTACTATTAATTAAAACTTGATTTGATTGTAGCCGTATTAGTGCAATTGTGACAGAGAAAATTGAGTACTGTCCGTGATACTTTTTTTATTTGCACTAACATGGGGTATGTCCCCTTCTTCAAGGTCCAAGCAGTACTCAGCTGTAGTGCTTGGACCTTGAAGAAGGGGACATACCCCGAAAGCTTGTCCTGAAAAATTGTATGTTAGTGCAAATAAAAAAAGTATCACGGACAGTACTCAATTTTCTCTATTAATTAAAAAAAATGATATATAGTATTTCACAAAAGTCAACACACAGCCATTAATGTCTAAACCGCTGGCAACAAAAGTGAGTACACCCCTAAGTGAAAATGTCCAAATTGGGCCCAATTAGCCATTTTCCCTCCCTGGTGTCATGGGACTCATTAGCATTACAAGGTCTCAGGTGTGAACTGGGAAGCAGGTGTGTTAAATTTGGTGTTATCGCTCTCACTCTCTCATACTGATCACTGGAAGTTCAACATGGCACCTCATGGCAAAGAACTCTCTGAGGATCTGAAAAATAGATGTGTTGCTCTACATAAAGATGGACTTGGCTGCAGCACGGTGGGCAAGACCATACAGCGGTTTAACAGGACAGGTTCCACTCAGAACAGGCCCCGCCATAGTCGACCATAGAAGTTGAGTGCATGTGCTCAGCGTCATATTGACACTTTTGGCCCAGTTTGGACATTTTCACTTAGGGGTGTACTGCGGTTTAGACATTAATGGCTGTGTGTTGAGTTATTTTGAAGGGACAGCACATTTACACTGTTATACAAGCTGTACACTCACTACTTTACATTGTAGCAAAGTGTCATTTCTTCAGTGTTGTCACATGAAAAGATATAATAAAATATTTACAAGAATGTGAGGGGTGTACTTTTGTGAGATACTGTATATATACATCATCACATTACCTGACACACCCTGGCTGAAGAGGTGATATTTATTGCAACAATATATATAACACTACAATAACCAAATAAATGGTAACAGCAATAACCCCTCAAGCAAACATGTTGGGGCCCAAATCAGGTGTTGGAGTGCTCAGACAAAGTTCCACCAAAGCCAGATATAGGTGCCTGCACTGTGTCCCAGACAAATAATACTGTTCCTCTTTATTAGGGTGTAGTGGGGTTTGGCTAGAGGCCTCTCACCAACTCCTGGGGTGACAGTTGGTCTCTTGTTGTTCTCCGACAGATCACGGAAGTTGACGGCAGCAACGTTCTCCCCAACAATCAGGTTGTGGCGCCATTCAGCAACAGTGGCGTTCTCATATACCAGGAGATGTCATTTCCTCTCTGCCTTGCTGTGTCCCTGATACAGTGGCCAGCATTCTGCTAACAGCCTGCTTTTTTCTCCCACAATGTCCTCACCACATCTCCTTTGAACCTGAGAACGGACCTTCCTTTTCCTCTTCCCTAGTTATACTGGGATGTGTAGTTCTATTGCCAATCTGAAACACAGACCCAGTCTGTCTGGGGGCTACATCCCCCACAAGTCTCACTTCCTCCCATCAGGCTCTTGTCCCAGGATGCACAGCAGTATATAGCCATTACCTCTGTGTCTTTTTTCAGCCAATTATAATGATTCCAGCATACATATTGGCTCACCCAAAATGGCCGCCTCAAGGGTTAAAGACACTCCATATCCAAGAATTGTTTATGGTCTTCCCCAAAATGGTCGCTGCAGCTCAGCATTGCAGGCATCTCTTCTAGTGTTACAGGAACAACCCTTCCAAACAGGGAAAAACATTTGTAACCATTAGCAAACTTGGCTACATTTATTATGTGCTGACAGTTCAAGATATTCTGTTTTATATGATTTTGTGTGATCTTGGTTCTCAGCCCTGAAGAAGGGGGAGCATTGAGTCCCTGAAACGTGTTGGCTTTGTCTTTTAACTTTTTACCAAGATTAATAAACTTACCGGACTTGCCCTATCCTGTGTGGTGCTTTCATCTTTTTACTGTTCGCTCCAAAGTCAGGAAAGCTAAAGTCTTGGTAACAAAGTAAATATAGGAGTGCAGGGAAGAGGGTATTCTGACTGATGAAGGTGATAGAAAGCACCTTTGTGAGGTTTGCTGTTAGTCTGAGCTTTTCAATTTTAAAAGTGAAAATATTTGACAGATTCATTTTAAAAGCACCTCTGATTGGCAGCTGACATTTTGCCCGGTTCTTTTACGCTATCTGCAGTGGAATGTGTTCCAGCATTTAGACAGGACGCATTGCACCTGTGATTCCGGAACCCTTCATCCTGTCGGAATATTATTGCATAGAACTTTACTTAAGAAAGCAAACAGGTATTTCTTTTTATTTGCACAAATACTGTGACACGCTGCTTAAGATCTGGCAGGCTGTTGTGTTCTATCATGGATTGTCCCGGCCAACCTAGCGCTTGTACATGCAAGGCATTTCATTAGTCATGGAGGAAGTATAATTAAAGCTAAACTCCAGACAAATAGATAAATGATAAATGAGAGCTGTTTTACCTTCCAAAGAATTTGCATTTCTGTCCATCCAGCCCTTAGATTTACACAGCTTTGCAACACAGCAGAGCCCTGTCTGGACTTGATTTTGATCTGCTGCAGTTCAGTAACACTTACAGCTCTTGTCCCTCCCCCTGTCTATGACTGGAAAGTGAAATGTCACGGCTCCATCTCCAATTCCAGCACTGATACATTTCACAGGAGAAACTGTGGGCAGCAGAACCATAGGCTCCTGCTGCTGTAAGTCCTGTGAAGAGGGAGCGGGAGCTTGGCTACCAGCTCTGTGTATGTCTATGGACACACGCAGCCAGGCTCAGGAACCAACAGGATTGTGCATGCATGGGTGTCTCTTTATTAACCAGCTTGCTACAGGAGGCACCCAAAGAGAGGAGCCAGCAGTGCCTGTGGGGACTATCAGAAGAGGGGGAAAGCAACCTTTCTGTGCAATATTCTTGTGCGGAGTAGGTAAGTATAAACTCTTTATTATTTTTATTTTTTTAAATTAGCCTTTATTATCACTTTCATTTGTGAGCAGATCTCCACTTCCTATTTCACCTTCCTGGACCAAGTATGCCACTTGCAAGTAAAAAAAAATAGTCATTTGGATCCAAGACTTCTCAGACATATTTACACGCACATGAACTTTAATGGTATCCCAGTCTTAGTCCGTAGGGCTCAATATTGAGTTGGCCCTCCCTTTGCAGCTATAACAGCTTCAACTCTTCTGGGGAGGCTGTCCACAAGGTTTAGGAGTGTGTCTATGGGAATGTTTGACCATTCTTCCAGAAGCGCATGTGTGAGGTCAGGCACTGATGTGGATGAGAAGGCCTGGCTTGCAGTCTCCGCACTAATTCATCCCAAAGGTTTTCTATTGGGTTGAGGTCAGGACTCTGTGCAGACCAGTCAAGTTCTTCCACCCCAAACTCGCACATCCATGTCTTTATGGACCTTGCTTTGTTGCACTGGTGCGCAGTCATCTTGGAACAGCAAGGGGCCATCCCCAAACTGTTCCCAGAAAGTTGGGACCATGAAATTGTCTAAAATGTCTTGGTATGCTGACGCCTTAAGAGTTCCCTTCACTGGAATTAAGGGGCCAAGTCCAACCCCTGAAAAACAACTTCACACCATAATCCCCCCTCCACCAAATGATTTGGACCAGTGCACAAAGCAAGGTCCATAAAGATATAGATGAGCGAGTTTGGGGTGGAGGAACTTAAATGGCCTGCCAGAGTCCTGGCCTCAACCCAATAGAACACCTTCGGGATTATTTAGAGCCAGGGCCTTCTCGTCCAACATCAGTGCCTGACCTCATAAATGCACTTCTGGAAGAATGGTCAAACATTCCCACAGACACACTCCTAAACCTTGTGGACAGCCTTCCCAGAAGAGCTGAAGCTGTTGTAGCTGCAACTCAATGTTGAACCCTACAGACTAAGACTGGGATGGCATTAAAGTTCATGTGCGTGTAAAGGCAGGCGTCCCAATACTTTTAGTGATATAGTGTATATTTTGCTTCCTGTCAGGTTCCCTTTAAATGTTAAATGATCAATGGTATCCTATTGTAAACATTATTAATATAATTTTAATCTTATTATTTTATAATATTTAATATTATTAAATAAAACACAGCCAAGGAAAACCAAAGGGATAAAATCAAGCCACATTCACACATAGTAAGTATACGGGGTTAGGAGCATCTCAAAGGTAAATCTGATCCTGGCCAAGTCAGTGCAGCTCCTCCAACTGCAGTATCCAGCATTGTATGTTGATTTTCATGGTCAATAATGAATGGTAGTGAAATCAATCATGTCAGGAGCAGAAACACACATAATTGCGTGACCCTGGCAGAAATTAATCCGGAACACTGTGAAATCCCCCTTCCTGTGGCCTGTGTTATTAAGGTGAATGGAGCTGACAAGCAGATTAATGGCCCGGTGTCAGAGAGTTTGAAAGAAGCTCGTCTGAACTTGTCATCGAGTTGTCTACGAACTTGCAATTTCTCAGTGCTTAAGGCAAACGTGCTGATCACCAAGAGGAAAGGTCACCGCTGTGTTTTCGGCAATATTTAAGTGCCACTGATTAATGCAGAGAGAGGACAGCTGATTAATGTCCTTGGATAGGGACCAAGGAACAAAGTATATATGGCTCTATGTACATGAGAGTCTAGGATGAGTGCCGACATCCAGATCAACACCGGACATCATATTTTAGTATTGTGTTCTAAATGATGGCTATGGGTTAAAGACGAACATCGACTGAACAAATCCAAACATCGGCCCACATGGCAAAAATTGGGCCTTGAAATGCAAGGGGGTGTCTGAAATCACTGGACGCAGCTGAGATTTTGGTGATTATGTTTTTCTGCTGGATCCCCCATAAAGTGGTCCTAAAGGCTGAGATTTTTTTAAAGTTGATTGTAAAGTCTCATTTTTTTTTCCTATTGAAAATAACAAACATGTTATACTTACCTGCTCTGTGCAATGGATTTGCACAGAGCAGCCAGGATCCTCCTCTTCTTGGGTCCCTCTTTGCTGTTCCTGGCTCCTCCCTTCTGTTGAGTGCCCCACAGCAAGCAGCTTGTTATTGGGTCACCCAAGCCCAGCTGTAGCTCTGTGTCCATTCAGACACGGAGCTGCCGTTTGGCCCTGCCCTCTCTCTCCTGTTTGGCTATCTGACTGTGACTGACAGTTGCGGGAGCCAGTGGAACCGCCGCTGTGTCTCAGCCAATCAAGAGGGAGAGTCCCCGGATGGCCGAGTGACTCGTGGACATTGCTGGATAGAGATGGGGCTCAGGTAAGTAGTAGGTGCTGCTGGGGAGGCTTCTGCACACAGAAGGTTTTTTATCTTAATGCATAGAATGCATTAAGATAAAAAAAAACTTCTGCCTTTACAACTCCTTTGACTTAAAGTGGCTGTAAAGGCAGAAGGTTTTTTTATCCTAATGCATTCTATGCATTAAGATATAAAGCCTTTTGTGTGCAGCAGCCACCCCAGCACCCCCCTAATACTTACCTGAGCTCCCTCTCGATCCAGCAATGTTTCACCAGAGACTTGGCTGCCCGGGACTCTCGCTCCTCATTGGCTGAGACAGCAGCAAAGCGTCATTGGCTCCCACTAATGTCAAATTAAAGTCAGTGAGCCAATGAGGAGAGAGAGGGGGCAGGGTCGGGGCCGCAGCTCTATGTCTGAATGGACAGAGGGAGCTGCAGTTCGGATCCGGAGCCCCCATAGAAAACTGCTTGCTGTGGGGGCACTCAACAGGAGGGGAGAGGCCAGGAGCACCGAAAGAGGGACCCAAGAAGAAGAGGATCTGGGCTGCATTGTGCAAAACCATTGCACAGAGCAGGTAAGTATGACATCTTTGTTATGTTTAACACAAAAAAACTAAGAATTTAGTATCACTTCAACCTTTACCTTGCATTCTCTGCATTAAGGTAAAAAACCCTTCTGAGTGCAGCTCCCCCCCCCCCCCCATTTGCACTTAACTGAGCCTGATCTTTTATATGGTAATATCTGGGTTTGCAAATGTATTTAGTACACACATTGTGCATTTATATCCTCTGTGGCTATTAAGAAATGTATTTTAAATTAATGTTTTTGTGCCCAGAGTTCAGCTTTGAAGCTGAATTCTAGGATAAAACAAATATCATATGTATTCCTACTTGAACCTTGCTGTGATTTGTGTATCTCTTCCAGATCTGTTTAATAATCCAGTGTGAAACGTTGTCTCTATGCCAGAGCATCCTGTATTAAAGACCCGTCACCGCTGCTTTGTGCACAACTAAATTATAGTGGTGCACACCGAGAGTTACAGTGCCTTGAAAAAGTATTCATACCACCTTAAATTTTCCTTTTTTTTTCATGTTACAACCAAAAACATAAATGTATTTTATTGGGATTTTATGTGATAGACCAACACAATGTGGCACATAAATGTGAAGTGGAAGGAAAATGATAAATGGTTTTCCAAAAATGTCTACAAACAAATATATGAAAAGTGTGGGGTGTGCATTTGTATTCAGCCCCCCCCGAGTCAATATTTTGTAGAACCACCTTTTCATTGCAATTACAGCTGCAAGTCTTTTTGGGGATGTCTCTACCAGCTTTGCACATCTAGAAAGTGACATTTTTGCCCCATTCTTCTTTGCTAAATAGCTCAAGTTCTGTCATATTGGATGAAGAATGTCTATGAAGAGCAATTTTCAAGTCTTGCCACAGGATTCTCAACTGGATTTAAGTCTGGAATTTGAATGGGCCATTCTAACACATGAAATATGCTTTAATCTAAACCATTCCATTGTAGCTCTGGCTGTATGTTTATGGTCATTGTCCAGCTGGAAGGTGAACCTCCGCCCCAGTCTCAAGTCTTTTGCAGATTCTAATGCAGCGTACAACACGGTCGGACTTTCCGGCATACTTGGTCCGGCGGACCAGAGTGTGCCGGACAATCCGCCGCGTGTGTGGGCGGCGGCGGACTTTTCCGGCGGACTTCTTCCCAAAAGCCCGCCGGACCTAGATTTGAAGAAAGTTTCAAATCTTTCCGTCGGACTCAGTTTCGGGCGGAAAGTCCGCTCGTGTGCGTGCTGGTCCGACGGAAAGCCCGCTCGTGTGTAGGCTGGTCCGACAGACCAAATACGACACGAGGGCAGGGTATTGCATCTCGCGCTCGCTGCAATAGGAAAAACAAATCTTCCTATTGCGGCGAGCGCGGGGCATACCAGGCCCTTAGGTCTGGTATGGATTATAAAGGGAACCCCGCTACGCCGAAAAAACGGCGTGGGGTCCCCCTAAAATCCATACCAGACCCCGATCCGAGCACGCAGCCTGGCCCGGTCAGGAAAGGGGGTGGGGACGAGCGAGCGCCCCCCCCCCTCCTGAATCGTACCAGGGCCGCATGCCCTCAACATGGGGGGTGGGTGCTTTGGGGGAGGGGGGGCGCCCTGCGCCCCCCCCCAAAGCACCTTGTCTCCATGTTGATGAGGACAAGGGCCTCTTCCCGACAACCCTGGCCGTTGGTTGTCGGGGTCTGCGGGCGGGGGCTTATCGGAATCTGGGAGCCCCTTTAATAAGGGGGGCCCCCAGATCCCGGCCCCCCCACCCTATGTAAATGAGTATGGGGTACATGGTACCAGGGGCGGACTGACAACTCATGGGGCCCCCGGGCAATAGGAGATTATGGGGCCCCCAGGCAATCAGAGATTATGGGGCCCACACAGTATACAATCACACAGTATACACACACACACAGTATACAATCACACAGTATATACATACATGTACACACAGTATACACAGACATGTTTCTATTGGCTGAGAAGGTACTGGAGAGGTGGGGCAGCTATAATCTCTGGATTTTTAGACCGAAAGGATGTCGGTAAGGGACATTTCAGAGACAGATGTAAAAAAAACACAGATTTTTACATACTGTCCCTGGTTTTACTGAGGGCTGGCAACCCTGATGGGGCCCCCTAGTGGCCCAGGGCCCTCGGGCAGTGCCCGAGTGGCTCAATGGTCAGTCCGCCCCCTGCATGGTACCCCTACCCATTTACCTAGGAAAAAAGTGAAAGTAATAAAACACACTACACAGGTTTTTAAAATATTTTATTAAACAGCTCCGGGGGGGGGGATCTTCCTCCGGCTTCGGGGGTCTTCTTCCGGCTTCGGGGGTCCCTCCGCTTCATCTTCTCCCGGCGTCGGTGGTTCTTCTCTGCTCTCCGGCCTCTTCTCCCGGTGTCGCAGGTCTTCGGCCGCCCCTCCGCTGTCTTCATGTAGCTCTATTGCCAGCGGAGGTCCGGACTTCTGGGCTTCTTGGCTTCTTGGCTTCTTGGCTTCTCTTCTCTTCTCTTTTCTTCCCCCAGATGTTGACACGACGCTCTCATCCGGCTGGACTGGTCTCTGAGGGCTGCGTTGTGACTTATATAGGCGGAGACCCCGCCCCCATATGATGTCACAGTCCCTGGGCATGCTGGGACTGTGACGTTTTAGGGGGCGTGGTCAACCACGCCCCCTAAAACGTCACAGTCCCAGCATGCCCAAGGACTGTGACATCATATGGGGGCGGGGTCTCGCCTATATAAGTCACAACGCAGCCCTCAGAGACCAGTCCAGCAGGAGAGAGCTTCGTGTCAACATCTGGGGGAAGAGAAGAGAAGCCAAGAAGCCAAAGAAGCCAAGAAGCCCAGAAGTCCGGACCTCCGCTGGCAATAGAGCTACATGAAGACAGCGGAGGGGCCGGCCGAAGACCTGCGACACCGGGAGAAGAGGCCGGAGAGCGGAGAAGAACCAACCGGACGCCGGGAGAAGATGAAGCGGAGGGACCCCCGAAGCCGGAAGACAAGACCCCACGAAGTCGGAGGAAGATCCCCCCCCCCGGAGCTGTTTAATAAAATATTTTAAAAACCTGTTGTAGTGTGTTTTATTACTTACACTTTTTTCCTAGGTAAATGGGTAGGGGTACCATGTACCCCCCATACTCATTTACATAGGGTGGGGGGGGGGCCGGGATCTGGGGGCCCCCCTTATTAAAGGGGGCTCCCAGATTCCGATAAGCCCCCGCCCGCAGACCCCGACAACCAACGGCCAGGGTTGTCGGGGAAGAGGCCCTTGTCTCATCAACATGGGGACAAGGTGCTTTGGGGGGGGCGCAGGGCGCCCCCCTCCCCCAAAGCACCCACCCCCCATGTTGAGGGCATGCGGCCTGGTACGGTTCAGGAGGGGGGGGGGCGCTCGCTCGTCCCCACCCCCTTTCCTGGACCGGCCAGGCTGCGTGCTCGGATCGGGGTCTGGTATGGATTTTTAGGGGGGGCCCCACGCCGTTTTTTTCGGCGTAGGGGTTCCCCTTATAATCCATACCAGACCTAAGGGCCTGGTATGCCCCGCGACGGGGCTCGCAAGGTGTCAATCTCGCCGATAAATGCGGCAAGATTGACATCCTTTTCCTAGTCCCGTCGCAACCTGAGTCACGTTCAAAATTCTGAAAAGTCCGCCGGAACTCGGGCGAAAGTCCGTCGGAAAGACGGGCGGACTTAGCCCGCCGGAAAGTCCCGGCGTGTGTGGGCAAGTCCGTCCGTTTTAAAGTCCGGCGCACCTGGCGGACAAAGTCCGTCGGAAAGTGTGCCGGACCAAGTAGGATAGAAAGTCCGACCGTGTGTACGCGGCATAACTGGTTTCTTCTAAAGATTGCCCAGTATTGGCTCCATCCATCTTCCCATCAATTCTGACCAGCTTCCCTGTCCCTGTTGCAGAAAAGCATCCTCACAACATGATGCTGCCACCACCATGTTTCACGGTGGGGATGGTGTGTCAGGGGGATGTGCAGTGTTAGTTTTCCGCTGCACACAGCGTTTTGCTTTAAGGCCAAAAAGTTCAATTTTGGTCTCATCTGACCAGAGCACCTTCTTCTACATGTTTGCTGTGTCCCCCACATGGCTTCCCACAAACTGCAAACGGGACTTCTTATGCCTTTCTTTCAACAATGGCTTTCTTGCCAGACCAGATTTGTGGAGTGCACGACTAATTCTCCCACCTGAGCTGTGGATCTCTGCAGCTCCTCCAGAGTTACCATGGGCCTCTTGGCTGCTTCTCTGGTTAATGCTCTCCCTTGCCTGGCCTGTCAGTTTTGGTGGACAGCCATGTCTTGGTAGGTTTGCAGTTGTGCCCTACTCTTTCCATTTTTGGATGATGGATTAAACAGTCCTCTATGAGATGTTCAAAGCTTGGGATATTTTTTTTATAACCTAACCCTGCTTTAAACTTCTCCAACAGCTTTATCCCTGACCTGTCTGGTGTATTCCTTGGCCTTCCTGATGCTGTTTATTCACTAAGGTTCTCTAACAAACCTCTGAGGGCTTCACAGAACAGCTGTATTTATACTGAGATTAAATTACACACAGGTGGACTCTATTTACTAGTTAGGTGACTTTCTGAAGGCAATTGGTTCCACTAGATTTTTAGTTAGGGCCCTTTCACACTGGGGCGGTTTGCAGGCGCTATTGCGCTAATAATAGCGCCTGCAAACCGACCTGAAAGTGCTGCTGCTTGTCTCCAGTGTGAAAGCCCGAGGGCTTTCACACTGGAGCGGTGCGCTAAGCAGGACGGTAAAAAAAGTCCTGCTAGCAGCATCTTCGGAGCGGTGAAGGAGCGCAGTGGTATACCGCTCCTTCACTGCTCCTGCCCATTGAAATCAATGGGACAGCGCGGCTATACCGCTGCAGAGGTGCTTTGCGGTGGTTTTTAACCCGCGCCGCTAGCGGCCGCATACCGACGGTAAAGCCGCCGCTTACAATAGCGGTGCATTACCGCCGACGCCGCCCCAACCCTAGTGTGAAAGGGGCCCTTAGGGATATCAGAGTAAAGGGGGCTGAATACAAATGCACGCCACACTTTTTCAGATATTTATTTGTAAATCATTTTGAAAACCATTAATCATTTTCCTTCCACTTCGCAATTAAGTGCCACTTTGTGTTGGTCTATCACATAAAATCCCAATAAATGTGGAAAATGTCAAGGGGTATGAATACATTTTCAAGGTACTGTATATCCTCTGTGGCTATTAAGAAATGTATTTTAAATTTCTGGTTTTGTTTTTTCTCCTTAAAAAAAATTAAGTTCACCTTTAATGCTAATTTCCAGGATAGGCAAATATCATTTAAACACAAGTGATGCATATTCTTGAATCTTCAAGGTCTTCAATTTCTTCAAGATCTGTGTAGTAATCCAGTGTGAAGCTTCCTATAATAAAGACCGGTCACTGACTGCTCACGCTAATTGTGTAGGGTGATCGGTTTTATCTCCGCCCTCTCCTATAGTTTTCTGCAGACAACCTGTGGTGGGTGGAGCCTGCTGGTCCTCTCCTAGAGCCCTGCTTTCTGCTCTCTCGCTATGTACAGCACAGTGATGTAGTCACTGCTACTTTTGCAAAGCAATATCTGGATTAGCAAAGTTGTTTTATATCCTTCGTGACTATTAAGGAATATATTTGATTGAAAGTTTCTGTGCCTGGAGAAAACAAACCAATCCAAATGAAAAATTTTAGGTGGATCATGCTTTATGAGTATTTTAAAAACAGTGCTAAGCTGAGCTTTTTTAATATAAAAACTTTACAATAAAAAGCTGGTAGCAGACCACATCATTTATTTACACCACTTCCTGACATATATATATATATATATATATATATATATATATATATATATATATATATATATATATATACAGGACTTTCTCAGGGAATAGGTGCAGGAACTCCCCCCATCTGAGTCAGCCCTTGTTTCTGCCCCCTACCCACCTTTGACCACCGTCCCTTGATTCCACCCCCTACCCACCTACCAGTACTGCCCCTTTTAGAGAATACAGAACCAAGTATCCTTTTGTGGTGCTAAATTATTTGTATGGAACATTTTAATGATAAAAAGTAAAGCAGTAAAATAGGTCCCCTGCAGCCAGGAATAGAATCCCAGCAATAGATCCCCACACAACAATAAACTACCCCAGCAACAATGGACTCCACCCCAACAACAATAGATTCCCTGCAGCAACAGTGAACCACCCACAACAAAATATCACACCCAGTAACAAAATATCCACCCAAGCAACATTAGACCCCCCCCCCAGCAGCAACAACAGATCTCCCAGCAGCCAGTATCAATAGATCCTCCATTAGCCAGTAAAAATAGACCTCTTCCTCAACAGTAGATCCCTTCCAGCAACATAAGACCCCCCCCAGTAACAATAGATTCCCCATCAACAACAATAGACCCTCACATACAAAATCAGATCCCCACCAGTGACAATAGATCCCCCAGCAGCCAACATCAAAAGACCCTCCAGCACACCCCACACCCCATGCTATTACACACATTCAGTGCTGGAGGTGCCGGAACCCCCCCCCCCCCCCCCCCCCCGCGCGTTCCCACTGAAAAAAAGCCCTGTATATATATATATATATATATATATATATATACACACAGAGACTTATCAACTTAAGAGACTAATATAATAATAATGATTTTATATAATAATAATATATAATAATATAATAATATTGATTATAATAATAATATAATAATAATGATTTTAGAGTTATGTAACATACAACTTAAATTAATATATCACCTCCTTTCACCAGACAGTAATAATTACACCCCTCAGACTGTAATAATTACACCCCCCCCCCCCCCCCGCGCGTTCCCACTGAAAAAAAGCCCTGTATATATTACTAATATAATAATAATGATTTTAGAGTTATGTAACATACAACTTAAATTAATATATCACCTCCTTTCACCAGACAGTAATAATTACACCCCTCAGGATATTACTATATACAGATATTAATCTGAATGTTGAATGTTTGACAACTGAGACACTTGCCAAAACATTTAACGCATGACAAGCTCTTTCTATATATTGTAATGGATATTCTAGGTCTACATAGCAGCAGAAAAAAGATAGTGTATCCCAAAACTTGTTTCTATAAATGACCTTAAACCAGTAACCAGAATGTGTCATTGATGGGTGCTTGTTTTTTTTATCTTGTCATCAAATTGGTCAGGGGCTTTTCATTAATAGTACCACCTCCATTTCAGGCTATTTATGAAGGTTGAAGGAAGGTATTGTTTCCTTGAACACTGTGGATGAGCTATTAGTAATTAATTTATACGCAATACCACCAATGATCAGTAATTCGGATTTCATAGTTAAAGTGAACCTTACCTGCCCTCAAACATTTTTAAGGCGGTGAGGTCCAGTCAGCAAATTTCTGTGTTGATATTCATATCCAGCTCTGTGTGCCTATGGATTCCCTAGGATCAGTATATAAAGCCTTGACTTTTTTCCAAGTCAATAATCAGCCCCCATCCCTCCTGGTGACAAGCCCTGGTCCTGGTCACTCAACTGTCCTACGTAAGAACATCTAGTGCTCACTGTCGACTGATAGAAAGCTGCCAGGTCCTGCTGGAATGAGAGGACCACAGTGTTTAATTCTGTAGCCCCATGGGAATGCCACCACCCCTCTCCCTTTCTGCCCTCCTTTAGAATTTTTGAAGTTCTTGGCTGTACAGTATATAGGTTCTGCTGTCTTTGAGTTTCTACTTGCAGGTGCAACAGCAGAATCTACAAAAGACAAGCTGTCACTGAGGAAAAGTCCCACCTCTACTGTCCTGTCATTGGTTTCAGCTGGAAAACCCACTCACCAACGAATGCACATCACGTCAAAGGGTTTATATTCTTCTGTCAGCTCAGCTCTTCTGCAGTCATCAGGATCCCTTTTTGCCATGGTAACCTTTGTTTGGGTTTAATGCGGCCCACAAGGTGGGTAGACAAGGTGGTTTATGAACTTTGGTGCTGGTTTGTGGCTTGAGCTCCATGGCTAAGCCTTTGGATTGGTACTTTCCAATGGTTTACAAAACGTAAAGTTGGTTATTTTACAAATGTTTTATTGAACCCCAATAAAGGGCAGTGCCCATTAAATAGCATTTGGGGTCTGTGTGTATTTATTTTTTTAAAGGATATTACTGTAGTTACAGTATATTGTGTTGTGGGGAGATGTTGGGCTATGCAATCCCAGGGTAATGATTACAATACTTTGAGTAGCACCAGAATTGTCATTAGCCAAATGTGGCCTATGCCTATTGGGGGCAAAAGCAAGAAGGCAGCTTTCCCACACAATGTTCCCATCATTAGTAAACATAAAGCCATTCAAAATTCATTGGGAGGATTTGATGAAGATAGGTTCCTGCACCATTATAATGGCACAGGAGAACAGCGTTTGTGGTGTTGACCACATAAATAAGCAGATAGACCTATTCCAAGACTCTGTGCATTACCCACGCAAGTTTCTATTTCAGAGTGAAAAAAAAACTAACACAGGGTCACGTCCTAATTAAAAAAAGGATTGTGGCAGTTTTTAGTATAGAAAACTGCCGCAGATCTTTGCCCAATCAGACCTGGGGTATGGAATGTGAACTGTCAGCAGACAGATCATATGCCTCTCTGCTCATGCAGTGATTACAAGAACATGTTTACCCCTAAAACAATAGATTTTATTTGTAAGTCTGAAAAATCATCAAACCTAAAATACATATACGGTATCTCACAAAAGTGAGTACACCCCTCACATTTTTGTAAATATTTTATTATATCTTTTCATGTGACAAGATGTGAGTTCTTTGCCATGAGGTGCCATGTTAAACTTCCAGTGACCAGTATGAGAGAGTGAGAGCGATAATACCAAATCTAACACACCTGCTCCCCATTCACACCTGACACCTTGTAACACTAACAAGTCACATGACATCGGGGAGGGAAAATGGCTAATTGGGCCCAATTTGGACATTTTCACTTAGGGCTGTACTCACTTTTGTTGCCAGCGGTTTAGACATTAATGGCTGTGTGTTGAGTTATTTGGAGGGGACAGCAGATGTACACTGTTATACAAGCTGTACACTCACTACTTTACATTGTAGCAAGGACCCCTTCCTCCGGTAGACAGTGACAGAGTAAATATCTGCCTGTATATGGGGTCCTCACTGTCACCCAAAAAAGTTGCTTCTTTTTGATATTTCTCACATACATGTTAGAATCAGCATTTTTATGCTATAAAATTACATAGAACCCCCAAGAATTATATATATATAGCAGACATCCTCAAAAATAAAATGGTGACTGTTGCAATTTTTTATGTCACGTGATATTTGCGCAATGGTTTATCGAACGCAAATTTTCAGGAAAAATTACATATTAATGAATTTTAATGCACAGAAACACAATATAATATTGATTGTTTTTGGTAAAATATAAAAGATGATGTTGTGACGAGTAAATTGATGACTAACATGTCATGGTTAAAAAATTGCGCATGGCCCTGGAATGGCGAAAAACTACGGTATATTAAATTATCCATAAGCGACACTTTAAAAACCTTTAGGCTCGGTTCACACAGGGACGACTTGTCAGGCGACCTAGTCGCCTGACAAGTCGCCTCCCGTTCTGTGCTATGGAACCGTTCTAAGGGGAGCGCCGCAAGTCGCTCCGACTTAGAAAAAGGTTCCTGTACGACTTCGGGGGCGACTTGCATAGACTTCTATACAGAAGTCGTTTTGCAAGTCGCCCGGGCAGTGGTGTGCAGGTCGCCTCGGTGAGGAGACCTGCAAGTCGTGCCGCCTCTGGTGTGAACCGAGGCTTAGAGGTTACAAGTTTAGCATTAAACAGGAGGTCTAGTGCAAGAATGATTTCTTTCATTCTGACATTTGTGGTGATGCCTCATATGTGGTGCAATTATGTGTGCGTTTTCATTTGTGTGTGAGCATGGAGGTGCTTTAAAAATTCACTTTTTTTTTTTATTGTAGGTAACTGCAAAAGTATAATTTAGTGCTTTTGATACCACCTGATTAAAAAACATTATAAAAAACATTATAAATGTTTCATACATATTAAACAGATTTTCTTCACTGTGGTATGAATGAACCAAAGCAACTTCAGTCTATAAAGAAAAAACAGGATATTATTTTAAAATAAAGAACTGTCTGAAGCACAATACAGTGTATGTCAGGTTTATTACATTCTTACCTACCAAAGGGGGAGAGTGGTAAGAAGCATATGAATTTCTTGCCCTATGTTGGTAATTTAAAATTAAAAGGAAAATACCAATCTACGCAGTCAAAACAGCACCCTACCATGGATTGCAAGCTTACACCAAAAAGTGATTCAACAGCACCTCCAGTTGATCAATAATGTTAGACCTAGTTCAGCGCTGCACAAAAACTAAATAAAAATTTGTCACAGATTAAAAAAAAAAAAATACATATCAATCAAGTGATATAGAAATGCATATACAGGTGCAAACTTCCACACTGTGCAAAAGATGGTATATAGAATAATAAATAAGTCCTTCAGTGAAATACTGTTCAAAAATGCATGCATGATAGTAATCCCACTGTTCCGTAGACTCAAATAGACAATCCACCCAGTGATACATGGTCTGATCACCTCCACATATGATCTGTAGGCTTAAACAGAGGTCAAAAAAAGCTTTTCCCATCAATGGACATGGATCAGTAATCTGCTTTCACTCCTCCAATGCTCCTCCTCCGCATATCACGACAACCGTGTACATATAAGACAAAGAAGGAACTAATAGTGTTCACTGTATCCTTTAATAAAGATAAGAGGTAGGCATATACTCTCATTAAAAGACAAAAAATCATTCACAAAGTCACCAAGTTGTGCAACCAGGTCATTATACTCTAGCTCACCACCGGCTGCTTCTAGATCAGTAGCGTTATGATGTCATCGACAAAGGACTCCACCGCTATATGCGTTACGTCCAAAACAGGACTTGCTCAGTAGGTCCTAATCTACTGAGGATGTAACACGTATAGGAGCGGAGTCCCTGCCCCCCTGCAAATATCTTTTTATGGAGCACTGTGTTTTTTAAGGACTTTAATAAAAAAGCAAATAGAGCATTGCGTTCTACACGTCTCTGCTTTGGTTAATGCTGCAATTAGAACCATGAGCATCTACAAACTTCATTTGTAAATTGTCTAGTATTTATTAATACAAGCAGTCAGTGACTGTTATCCAAAGCCCATCCAGGATAATGCCATTCTGTGCTAACTCATTATTACTCAAGTGAGGAATGTGACAGCACTGTACAAAGTCAGGCAGTGTACGCTGTGTAGTACACTTGGCTACTTTATGTTATTTAGGTTATTTTTATTAGACACTGACAAGAAACATGTTTGTGAATGGGCACCTTAAAATATTACAATAGCTTTATTTTAAAAAAAACGCTCTGGTGTAACAAGCAGCTGATATGCTGACAAATATAAAAGAGGGGCTGGATTTCCATTACTGGACCCTGTAGGCAACCTTTGACTCCCAAAGCAATGGTACTTTGTTGGGCTCACCTCTTTACAAAAAAGCTTGTTTCCATTTTACTGGTCCTAACCTGGTTTAGAACATTGTGACAGAATACACACTGACTTGAATTATAATCTGCGCAAACACCCTACTGATGCTGTGTTAAATAATAATGCTGCATTTCCAAAATATCCAGAATAACACTGCAAAATGATTAGATGTATATTCAGTGCCACCAAACAATCCATATCCTAATCATGGAAATCTCCCATACTAAGCTTACAAGAGATTAAAACATGGCTAGAGAGCTTGATGATCAATAAAAAATGTACAGCTATCTCATTAGATAAACATGAGAAATTCCTAAACGTTTGGTCCCCATGGATAGCCTATTCACAACCCAATCTGGAAGCTCTGAGTATTTGACAATGTCCAGAGGGTTGGCCAACCCCCAGGGATGGGAGACACCTTCTACCATCCCCCTAAATGTGATATGCCTCCCCACCTCCCTGTTCATTACTGGACTGTCTACAGCTTATCCTACGGGGCTTCTAAACCTCTATCCTGTGGTGTTCTCGGTTATATATCTTTTTGGTAGTGCAGCTACTATCATACCAAAGCTGCCTAGGGCCCCTTAGGGGCCACTTTGGTTTTCCTTTGCCAAATATGTAAAGCTATATCAATATTCAGATTAGCATACGTTATATCTCCTATAACTGGATGGACACTGGATACCCTACGCGGTAATGCTATTCTCACCCGGTAAGATTTGAAAAGGGTCATGCATTATTTTGTAATTGTTTTGTAATAGATCAGCATAACAACTTGGTCAACAAGCTTATATGGGCTAAAGCAGACATTCATTGCAGGTGCAGTTAATCTGCACTTGACCTGCTTTTGCATCCCCATAGACTTGTATGGGGAGAAAAGCAGTTCTGAAGTGAACAAAAGCCTACTGACACTGGCCCATAGTATTAGGTTTAGGGTTAGCCCTAGGGTTAAGGTTACTAGTAGGGTTAGTGTTAGAATTGGCTTTGTTTGATAACAAGGACACTAATCACTAAGTCAGCAGTAGTCTGTATGGTTAAATTTGAGGCCAGTTTTGATGAAATTTCAGCAAAGATGATAATAGTGCTGCTAAATCACTCTATGCCTCCCTAGTACTAAATATTAGATATCTACTATAAATACTTTACAGTAGACATGTGCGCCGTCAATAAATTTGTTTCGTTTCATCCCGTTCCGTTTCGTATTAGCCGTTAATTCGTATTTCGTAATTTGTGTCCGAAATTCAATTTGGATTTGTACGAAATACGAATTTTCGTTTGTTAATTTTTCGTAACAATTACGAACGTTTGTTATGATGAATTTATCATTATGAGGGGCTCCCACCATCCCTGTGCTGTGCTCATTATGAGGGGCTTCCACCATCCCTGTGCTGTGCTGACTTCCTGGGTTTTTAACTTCATCATAACGAATAATCGTAATTAACGAACATTCTTATTTTGTCCGATTCTGAATCTCCCATCGACTACCAGTACCAGTCTCCCACTCCCATAATAAAAAAGGTCATTTTCCCAACCCTCACTCAGCAGCAGAAGAAAGCCTCTGATTGGTCAACAAAACACCAGTCACGTTTCTGTTGTAACGGAATCGTAAACAAAATTTCGTATTTCGTACAAAATTCGGAAGCATAGCAATTCGTATTTCGGATTCTCCCGAATCTACGAATTTACGGAAATTTGTACAAATTTTCGATTCGTACGAATCTAATCGCACATGTCTACTTTACAGTACAACCTGCTCCCTGGTCTTTTACTGGCTCCTGGCCTACTGATTAGTGCTATGATGAAGTCATCACTCCTCTCGTCGGCTATTTCAAAGTATTATATGACAGCAGTGAAATGAAGCTACACTTGGTCAGCACCTACAGTACTTCTGATTCTCCCAATTCAAGTATTGCTGTGCACCCCCAAAAGAGAGAGCCTAGTCAACCTAGCCATGGGTGCCATGCCTATTCTGGGTTCTGTCACCTCCTACATGGGATGAACATATTCAGGCTGTACTCCCCCAATTCGTACTGTTTAAATAACCTAATTTAAACTAGAAGATGAAATCACTCCTATGCTCTTGTATGCCAAAATCAAGTCCACAATCCTACAACTCCACAATAAGGCCCCACTCAGGGCCGGATTAAGAACATCATGGGCCTGGTGCTGAGGAGTTTGGTGGGGCTTTTTATAAAAAATAAATGAAAATGCAAACAATTTTTTGTTATAACAAATTAAATTAAATAGAGAGAGGGAGGATGAGAAAGAGAGAAAGGGGATGAGACAGGGGTGAGGGGTAAAGGAGGATTAGAGTGAGAGAGGATGCGCATGAGCATGCGTGGGAGTGACAGCAATGCAGCCCGGCCAAGGCAAGTGACTGAAGGCACAGAACCCAGAAGGAAGACCGGGTGAAGATGGAAGCGCCCGGGACCCGCCGGATTGATCACAGCGCAGTGCTGGAGGGCTCAGTCTGACAGGTAAGTGTACCCTAATGTGCTAATATGCTGTGCATACTTGTACATTATGGCATAACCTACCTCAGGGCCTCTAAAAAGTAGTAATGTTAGCAAAGTTTACTACAGCTTTAATATCACAGGATCCCAGTGGTCCTTGGGCAGTGCCCAAGTGCATAGTTACCAACATTTCAAAAAGATTTTCAGGGACACTTTTTTTACCAGTGGTATATTTACATATCCTATGTTCCTCTATACATTACAGTAGTAATCACAAAATTAAATGAGTACTAATAATGAGCAGAACAAATATGAGGATTGAGAACATTTCCTTTAGTTGAACTAACAAAAGTGTGCCCATTATAGAGCTGGTAACATTGAGAATATTCAATATAATTTTAAAGAACTGCTTTTGTGGGTAAGAGGCATAGGGGAAGAGTATGGATGGTATAAAAGTGGGAAGTATGTGCTGGTGAGGGAGAGGAATGTGAAGGGTATAACAGTGGGCACTATGTACAGGAGAGGAATGTGGAGGGTATGACAGTCGGCAGTATGCACAGCAGAGGAGTGTGAAGGGTTGACAGTGGGCACTATGTACAGGGGAGAAGTGTATGACAGTGGGCACTATGTACAGGAGAGAAGTGTATGACAGTGGGATCTATGTATAGGAGAGAAGTGTGGAGGGTATGACAGAGAACAGTATGTACAGGAGAGGAGTGTGGGGGATATGACAGTGCGCAGTATGTACAGGAGAGGAGTGTGGAGGGTATGACAGAGGGCACTATGTACAGATGAGGAGGATGAAGGAATCTGGGAAGGAAAAATGTAAACTTTTGTGGAAGGATGTTTAGGGACTGCGTAGTGGTTAAGCGGGCCATATATGGATTAAAATTAAGCCAATTAAGCAGAGACCAGCCATAGTCATTCTATGTATGAGCTAGCTGGTTGTACACAAGTCAATCTATTAATCGACTTGAGTACAACCAGCCTGTCAGGTTTTTCCCAAAACAATTAGTGCTGCCAGCTATAGTTAGCAACACTGATCATTGTATTGTGTGGGTAAGGAAGGCTCCCCACTGGCAGAACACAATAACACTGCGGGAGTGATTCCCCCATCCACAGGTCAGCAGGAGAGAGGGTGTGTGTGGGGACAGGCTGGGGAGAGGGGTCTGTCAGCAGTGGTGTGTGAGGTGGTCAAGGAGGGATATCAATCAGCGGGTGGGGGGAGTAACCGGGAGTGATATCTTTTGGAGTAGGATCTGGCATCTGCAGGTTGGGAAATGGTCACCTGTGATATAAGTTGAAGGGAGGTGGCTGGGGAGTGACCTGGTTGGTAGTGAGTGTGAAATGAATGATGTGTTTCAAGTTTCTTTCACATTTGTGGTAATGCTTACTGCCCTCTGAAAAGTGATCTGTGGTGAATTGCTTTTCAACAAGTGGTATAGCAGCAGCTGACAGGTGTTCATGAGGTGCTTCTGCTGCCTCCTTGTTTTTTTTTACATTGCTGAATGGTAGTTTTACATTGTTGGACTATGCTGCTACTGCTAGCGAGTTTGGCTTGCAGTTACAGAGTGGCTCTATTGAAATCAATAGGCGAGTTTGACAGGTGGTGCTGCCTGTCAAACTCTGCAGGCTCCAAGCTGTCCATTGAGCTCAGTGCCTCTGACAAGAAGTGAGGAGAGGCACAGTGAGCTCATCCTCTCAGTCTGCTGCAAACAGAGTGTGCCAGCTTGTATTTAAACTGGCCGCTCTGTATGTAGCTTCTGACAGGCTGCGCAAGGAGCCCCGTATCTCCAGAACCATAGAGGATAGGAGCCCCAAATTTTAACCAGTGGTGGGGTTGGTCTTCAGCTACCTGTTTCCTGTAAACCCCGGTTGCCGAGCCACGACCTTCGAAGTCGATTGTTTTTGTTTGTTTTTTTGTGTTTTTTTTTTCTTAAGGTAAGGGGCCTGGAGCTGCAGCTCCAATAGCCCCTATATTAATCTGGCCCTGGCCCCACTAGAAGGCAAACCACATCAGTGGAAGACAAAAGCACAGATACTTTCATCTACTTGAAGTCATTTAAGCAATACGGATTGGCCAATATTGTTTCTATAATTCTTGCTGTGCAGTAAATTACATCAAGCTAAAAAAAGGCTGATTAAAGGTACTTTTATTGCTTTGTTTTATTAAACACACAGCTGGAGTAAATGGTGGCCTTATACATCTACATGGAGTTCAGATTTATTTAACCTAACTGCTCTGAACTGATAAAGAGAAATCTAATGGTTGCTATAGTTGCCTCATGTGATTCCACTGCACTGTGCCTTATGTAGCGCCTACCCCACATTTCCAGGGGTCTGGTGGTGACCCCCAGAGGCAGGGAGGGCCAACATTCAGTCTCAGGGTACAGGTTACTAGGCATAGTGGGTGATGTACAAGATAGAAAATGGGTGCTAGTCACTTTTATGCTTAAACAAATAGAAGTTTATTTCTCACAAACAGGAAAATGTGGGAGAGAGGGGATGGGGCACAGGACACCCTTAATCAATAATAGTAACGATCAGCAGACAGGCAGACTCCTTAGACAAAAAAGGTGAGGTGAGGCAGACAGCAGTACAGGAAAAAGAGCCTTTAAGCTGAACCAGCACATCTGACTTTGTAGAATAGGCTGTCTCCTATAGTAACTGAAGTTTACCCAAACTATCATACAGAATTCTCTTGGATGAGTTCCATAGTTGCCAATGCCAACATTGTAAAAAAAATTTATAGGGACATTCTTTTTGTCTGTAGGCAGATACTTATTATAATTAGGGGGCGGGGCATTCGTTTGTAGGTGTGGCGTAGCGGGGAAAGAAAAATGTGGTGCGCAAATCATGCCACGGCAAACGATGGGCGTGGTTTAAGTTAAATATTGGGCGTGGCTTAAAGGGGGCATGACTCAAAGGGGGTGTGTTTAGAGTGTGAGATGAATGAGGGATGCAGGGAGAAAGAGAGAGGAAGAGAGCGAGAGAGAGCGAGAGAAAGAGAAGGAAGGAATGAAAGATGGAGGGACAGTAGGCCCAGATCCTACACCACAAAAGAAATCTGTGTATTTCAGAAAGTTTAACAATCAGCAGATAAAGATACTCCAACACCTGGTGTTAGCGCTTCAATCATCATGGCACCATGGTTGTTATGGTGTCAGGATGATTGAAGCGCATGGTTACTATTATTACATTGTAATATGAAATTAAATAGTTCAACTCACCATAATGCAGAATCAGTGGGAGCCCTGAGCGTGACACTTGCCACATCGCCTGCCACCAGATGCCATCATGTGTCCCCAGAAGAGTACCTCCTTACACCAGGCATTCCCAGCGGAGTCTCTCTTTACATCAGGCATACCCAGTAGAGTCTCCCTTACATTAGGTGCCCCCAGTGGAGCCCCCCCTTACATCAGGTATCCCCCAGCGGTGTCCCCCTTACATCAGGTGTCCCCCAGTGGAGCTCCCTTTACATCAGGTATCCCCCAGCGGTGCCCCCCTTACATCAGGTATCCCCCAGCGGTGTCCTGTCCCCCTTACATCAGGTGTCCCCCAGTGGAGCCCCTTTACATCAGGTATCCCCCTTACATCAGGTATCCCCCAGCGGTGTCCTCCTTACATCAGGTATCCCCCCAGTGGTGCCCCCTTACATCAGGTATCCCCCAGTGGTGTCCCCTTACATCAGGTATCCCCCCAATGGAGACCCCTTTACATCAGGTATCGCCCAGCGGTGTCCCCCTTACATCAGGTATCCCCTCCAGTGGAGCCCCTATTATATCGGGTATCCCCCCAGCAGTTTCCCCCTTACATCAGATATCCCCCTAGCGGTGTCCCCCTTACATCAGGTATCCTCGCAGTGGTGTCCCCCTTACATCAGCTTTCCCCCCAGTGGTGTCCCCCTTATATCAGGTATCCCCCAGCGGTGTTCCCCTTACAACAGGTATCCCCGCAGCGGTGTCCCCCTTGCATCAGGTAGCCCCCAGCAGTGTCCCCCTTACATCAGGTATCCCCCTTACATCAGGTATCCCCACAGCGGAGTCCCCCTTACATCAGGTATCCCCCAGTGGTGTCCCCCTTACATCAGGTATCCCCCAGTGGTGTTCCCTTTAAATCAGGTATCCCCCCTACGGTGTCCCCCTTGCATCAGGTATCCCCGCAGCGGTGTCCCCCTTACATCAGGTATCCCCACAGTGGTGTCCCCCTTACATCAGGTATCCCCGCAGCGGTGTCCCCCTTACATCAGGTATCGCCGCAGCGGTGTCCCCCTTACATCAGGTATCCCCCAGTGGTGCCCCCCTTACGTCAGGTATCCCCCTTACATCAAGTATCCTCCCAGTGGTGTCCTCCTTACATCAGGTATCCCCCCCAGCGGTGTCCCCCTTACTTCAGGTATCCCCCCCAGCGGTGTACCCTTACATCAGGTATCCCCACAGCGGTGTCCCCCTTACATCAGGTATCCCCACAGCGGTGTCCCCCTTACATCAGGTATCCCCGCAGCTGTGTCCCCCTTACATCAGGTATCCCCCAGTGGTGCCCCCCTTACATCAGGTATCCCCCTTACATCAGGTATCCCAGCAGCAGTGTCCCCCTTACATCAGGTATCCCTCTTACATCAGTTATCCCCCCAGTGGTGTCCTCCTTACATCAGGTATCCCCCCAGCGCTGTCCCCCTAACATCAGGTATCCCCGCAGCGGTGTCCCCCTTACATCAGGTATCCCCACAGTGGTGTCCCCCTTACATCAGGTATCCCCGCAGCGGTGTCCCCCTTACATCAGGTATCCCCACAGTGGTGTCCTCCTTACATCAGGTATCCCCCAGTGGTGCCCCCCTTACATCAGGTATCCCCCTTACATCAGGTATCCCAGCAGCGGTGTCCCCCTTACATCAGGTATCCCCCTTACATCAGGTATCCCCCCAGTGGTGTCCTCCTTACTTCAGGTATCCCCCCAGTGGTGTCCCCCTTACATCAGGTATCCCCCCAGCGGTGTCCCTCTTATATCAGGTATCCCCCCCAGTGGTGTCCCCCTTACATCAGGTATCCCCCAGCGGTGTCCCCCTTACATCAGGTGTCCCCCAGTGGAGCCCCCTTTATATCAGGTATCCCCAACGGTGTCCCCCTTACATCAGGTATCCCCCAGCGGTGTCCCCCTTACATCAGGTGTCCCCCAGTGGAGCCCCCTTTACATCAGGTATCCCCCTTGCAGTATACCGCTTACATCAGGAATCCCTGCAGCTGTTTCTCCCTTACATCAGATATCCCCGTAGCGGTGTCCCCCTTACATCAGGTATCCTCCAGTAGTGCCCACTTACATTAGGTATCCCCCTTACATCAGGTATCCCTGCAGCAGTGTCCCCCTTACATCAGGTATCCCCGTTACTTTAGGTTTCCCCCCAGCGGTGTCTCTGCTGCAAATACAGAATTACAGAAGTAACAGAGGCCAAGGGGGAACAAAATAAAGGCGAAGCCGGCCGGGTGGCTACAATAGAAATTGAGCTGCGTCGCCGCTCACCCTCGCCCATTTCCACAACAGGTCACAGTCCCTCCTTACACCAGGCGTTCCCAGCGGAGTCTCTTTTTACATCAGGCATTCCCAGTAGAGTCCCCCTTACATTAGGTGCCCCCAGTGGAGCCCCCCTTACATCAGGTATCCCCCAGCGGTGTCCCACTAACATCAGGTGTCCCCCGGTGGAGCTCCCATTACATCAGGTATCCCCCAGCAGTGCCCCCCCTTACATCAGGTATCCCCCAGCGGTGTCCCCCTTACATCAGGCATCCCCCCAATGTAGCCCCCCTTACATCAGGTATCCCCCAGCGGTGTCCCCCTTACATCAGGTATCCCCCCAGTGGAGCCCCCCTTACATCAGGTATCCCCCAGCGGTGTCCCCCTTACATCAGGTATCCCCCCAGTGGAGCCCCCATTACCTCAGGTATCCCCCAGCGGTTTCCCCCTTACATCAGGTATCCCCCCAGCGGTGTCCCCCTTACATCAGGTATCCTCGCAGCGGTGTCCCCCTTACATCAGGTATCCCCCAGCGGTGTTCCCCTTAGATCAGGTATCCCCGCAGTGGTGTCCCCCTTACATCAGGTAACCCCCCAGCGGTGTCCCCCTTACATCAGGTATCCCTGCAGCGGTGTCCCCCTTACATCAGGTATCCTGCAGCAGTGTCCCCCTTACATCAGGTATGCCCCTTACATCAGGTTTCCCCGCAGCGGTGTCCCCCTTAGATCAGGTATCCCCTAGTGGTGCCCCCCTCACATCAGGTATCCCTCAGTGGTGTCTCCTTTACATCAGGTATCCCCCCAGCGGTGTCCCCCTTACATCAGGTATCCCCCAGCGGTGTCCCCCTTACATAAGGTATCCCGCCAGCGGTGTCCCTCTTACATCAGGTGTCCCCCCAGCGGTGTCCCCCTTACATCAGGTATCCCCCAACGGTGTCCCCCTTACATCAGGTGTCCCCCAGTAGAGCCCCCTTTACATCAGGTATCCCCCAGCGGTGTCCCCCTTACATCAGGAAACCCTACAGCTGTGTCCCCCTTACATCAGGTATCCCCATAGCGGTGTCCCCCTTACATCAGGTATCCCCCAGTGGTGCCCCCTTATATTAGGTATCCCCCTTACATCAGGTATTCCTGCAGCGGTGTCCCCTTTACATCAGGTATGCCTGCTGCGGTGTCCACCTTACATCAGGTATCCCCGCAGCGGTGTCCACCTTACATCAGGTATCCCCGCAGCGGTGTCCCCGTTACATCAGGTATCCCCCAGTGGCGCTCCCCTTACATCAGGTATCCCAGCAGCAGTGTCCCCCTTACATCAGGTATCCCCCTTACATCAAGTATCCCCCCAGTGGTGTCCTCCTTACATCAGGTATCCCCCCAGCGGTGTCCCCCTTACACCAGGCATCCCCCCAGCGGTATCCCCCTTACATCAGATATCCCCCCAGCGGTGTCCCCCTTACATCAGGTATCCCCCAACGGTGTCCCCCAGTAGGTGCCCCCTTTACATCAGGTATCCCCCAGCGGTGTCCCCCTTACATCAGGAAACCCTGCAGCTGTGTCCCCCTTACATCAGGTATCCCCATAGCGGTGTCCCCCTTACATCAGGTATCCCCCAGTGGTGCCCCCTTATATTAGGTATCCCTCTTACATCAGGTATTCCTGCAGCGGTGTCCCCTTTACATCAGGTATGCCTGCTGCGGTGTCCACCTTACATCAGGTATCCCTGCAGCGGTGTCTACCTTACATCAGGTATCCCCGCAGCGGTGTCCCCGTTACATCAGGTATCCCCCAGTGGCGCTCCCCTTACATCAGGTATCCCAGCAGCAGTGTCCCCCTTACATCAGGTATCCCCCTTACATCAAGTATCCCCCCAGTGGTGTCATCCTTACATCAGGTATCCCCCCAGCGGTGTCCCCCTTACATCAGGTACCCTCCCAGTGGTGTCCCCCTTACATCAGATATCCCCCCAGTGGTGTCCCCCTTACATCAGGTATCCCCCAACGGTGTCCCTCTTACATCAGGTGTCCCCCAGTGGAGCCCCCTTTACATCAGGTATCCCCCAGTGGTGTCCCCCTTACATCAGGAAACCCTGCAGCTGTGTCCCCCTTACATCAGGTATCCCCGTAGCGGTGTCCCCCTTACATCTGGTATCCCCCAGTGGTGCCCCCTTACATTAGGTATCCCTCTTACATCAGGTATCCCTGCAGCGGTGGCCCCCTTACATCAGGTATCCCCCTTACTTTAGGTATCCCCCAGCGGTGTCTCCGCCCCATTACAGAATTGCAGAAGTAACAGAGGCCGAGGGGGAACAAAATAGAGTCGGAGCCGGCCGGGTGCCTACAATAGAAATTGAGCTGCGTCGCTGCCCACCCTTGCCCCTTTCCACAACCGGTCACAGTCTGACCGGCAGCAGGGCGGGGGTGGGCGGCGCCGCAGCTCAATTTATATTATCAGCCACCCAGCCAGCTCCGCTTTTTATTTGTTATCGGCGTTACTTCTTCTGGTCTTCTATAAAGTTGCGGTCGGCGGAGGCCTCGGACCTCTAGCGGTGGTGAAAAACCGTTAAAAATATTATTTCCCGGGATATTTCCTGGAAAACGATATAATCTGGAAAAAAATCTAAATCCCGGGAATGTCCCGGGAAATTTGGGACAGTTAGTAAGTATGGTGTTCTCTTGTGAAGCTCTCCCAGCCACCTCATGGGTCCCCAGGCCGTAAAGAGTCACCTCTGGTACTTCTCTAGAACTCCATCCCTCTCAGCATTGCCTCCAGGTAGTGAGCAGGCTTTTCCTTGCAGAACCTTGAGCACATGGTTATGCCTCAGGCTTCAGGCCTACCCAGCAGGAGCTGTTCCTCACACACCCTCCCAGACTGCAGTCTGGGCGGAGAAGACTTAGATAACCTAACTCTCTCCAAATAAATACTTTCTCCCAGCCCGCAAAGTAGCCAGTCTGATTGGCTGAGAAAGGTATGTTTATTCATAGCCGGAATTCACTGTAGTTCATCACGCTAATGTCAAAGGCAACAGCGCCACCTACTAACAAAAAGGAGAAGCCACAGCTAAACAGGATTAGGAGGAAAGCCATTTGATCACTAAACACTAAAATTAGCCAGGCTGGCTACCACCCAGCACAGCTAAATTTACATGCAGCCCTGTTTTGGGACAAGGGTGCTACACTTATTAAGTTAATTAATTTAACTTAGAAATACACAAAAAAGGACCCCAAAAGACAACAGGCCTAGTATTTTCTGTCTGATGGTGAGCACCAACCTAAAGAAAAACAGATTCTTTTTGTAGAAATGTGTCCCATATATGATTCCCTGCTCCCCCCTTCATTTTTGTTTTTTGTAATGAGCCATTTCACTGAACGTGTATAAGTATATCTTGTAATCTCCCTGGAGTATTATTAATGCTGCAATTATAATTTATTTTCACGCTCTCAACGACAGATTACCATAAATACTTTTTTACAGGCACTTCATTGAGGTCTAAATATGTTAAACTGTAAAAAGAAAAACAGGAAACTGCTGACCTCACCCATTTCAAGCATCCTCTTAACCTATTAGCACCAATTAAACTGCAGGTGTAAGGAGAGCATAACCAATCCCCCATGCCTGTTTATAAACAGTTCTGTATTCAACCACAGCCAAAGCAGTTTGCAGCTGTAAAAAAAATGCTATGTCTGCCTTATTTTCCTTGCTCTGATATAGAAAAAGAGAAATAAAGGGGATTATAAAGAACTACCGAAAACCTCTATAGATTTTCATCTTTAGGGAGCAACAGCAGGCATGGCCACATCTCCAGGGTGAAGTTCTCTCTAGTAGATGGGAATTGCAAAGACTAATGAAGAAAATGCCCTTGTAAATGTGCCCTTGGGCAATTTTAATCTGCCCAGGAATTCCTTAAAAAATCATTTTCTCCTGATACTGGTCTGCTTGCCCCCCTGAGCTACTGGGCTGGTTAAGCATACAGTAGCTGACCAGCAGATGCTGGTATCTCTTTTTGAGCTGTAGAGCTCAAGCCACTGTTGCCCCTTAAATGTAGTCACTGCTGTTGGTACTTTTCCTGAGAATTGATAAGGCTGCGTGACAGCTATTGCATCATAAGCACACAGAGTCAGCCGCAGCATGTCTACTATGAGTTTCCATAGAAAGTGGTAGTTAGGTTGCAAACTTTTTCCAGCCCACGAGTTGCCCAGCTTGGGTAATACACATAGTGAATGGGGCGCAAGTTCAGGAAGATGTAGGAACGCCAGGCAACTCCCCAGAACGCAGGGGGAGGTGTTACACCTCCTGTGGGAGAGAACTCTTTACAGGTCAAAATAGTGGTAAAAAATCTAGCATTGGGAGTTATCTTCAAGCAATATTTCTACCTCTTACCCACTAAAAAGAAGTTAGAGGGGATGTTTGCACACTTAGAAACTTCTCACAAGAGGGACTTAGAGGAACAGACTTAGAAGGATTTAATCACAGATTGGAAGATACTAAATCCACAATCAGCCCCCTAAATGGGGCAGTTCAGCAACTCCAAGATATGGTGGGGATGCAGTATTCATATATAAAAGGAATGTGGATGCAACTTGATGACCAAGAAGACTACCTCTGCAGAAATAACACACGGCTGCGGGGCCTGCCAGAAACCACAGGAGCTGGAGATGTACTGTATGGACCATGGTCACCAAGATATTTACCTTAATTTGGAAAAACCTCCCATGGAACCAATTGAAATAGATCTGGTACATCGGATGCCAGAATTTAGGAACCCAGCAAAGATACAACCTAGAGATATTGTATATATGGTTTAGTGCTAGCCCTGTAAGAGCCACTGGATGGGATGGGTCCTCTGTTCTTTGCCTCAACCTTCTCAAGATCCTCATCACTTCTGACACACCAAGCTGAATGAACAAACATACAATATCACAGGAGCAGTGGTGTCGATAGGGGGTGGCTTCTGTGGCTATAGCCCCTACTCACCAAATCCAGGTGGGTTAAGCGCTTTGTTATAATATATTAATGGTTCCTCAAACTTCCCAGAAAGCCAGATGAATGTTAACTCCAGATGGATCAAACACTTTATTATGGTTAGTCAACGATTCCTCAATCTTCCCAGCAAGCCAGTGAATATCTTAGACAGGTTTAGCATAAAGGAGATGAAAGAATATCCATAGCGTAAATCTGTTTATTTGATTTAAATAGTGTTAAAACAATAGCTATTCAACTCACATTCCTTAAAATATATACGTGCATAAGATCAGTGTATAAGCCAATACCCGTGGCTTGCGTTCCAATCGTCGGACGTGACGTCACCGGAAGTTCCACCTAATGTATTTCGCCCCTCCCAGGAAGCATCATCAGAGGTCTATTGATGCTGTCTACTGGGGGGTCACTGGGAGGGTGCAGTGTTGCTGAGAGGTCTATTGTTACTGATAGGGAATCTATTGTTGCCAGATGGGATTTACTGTTGCAGGGTGGGGGATCTTTTGTTGCTGGCTGCTGGAGGATCTGTTGTTGATGGGGGCCTATTATTGCTTATGGCAGATCTGTTGTTGCTGAGGACATCTACTACTGTTTTAGGGGAGGGCTAGTGCTGCTGGCTGCTTGAGGCTCTGTTGATGCTGGCTCCTGAGTTATCTTTTGTTGCTGGTGGGGCATCTATTGTGGTTGGGAAGGTATTTTGTTACCGGGGGGGGGGTAAATTGTAGATGGAGACTATCTATTGTTGCTGGGGGGGGGGCACTATTGTTGGCTGTAGGGCATTTATTTTACTCACCTACTTGTCACCACTGAGAATGTTCATACAAATTACTTAGCAACAAAAAATGGTACTTTCTCTATTCTCTAAAAGCAGTAGTGCCTGGGTGGAGGATAGAGTGTGGAGACAAGGGACTTTGCCAATAGGACTGATTGCCAGTCACAGATCCACCTCTGCCAGTAAGAAGCATTTGCTTTTTCTGTCTTAGCAGTGTAGCTTTATTGCCCTCTGAGCTTCTGCTACAGACCAAATAAATCTTAAGTGCCTAATGATGATACACATCCCAGAACTTCATCTCTGTTAAAATCTTATATAACAGCTGATACCATTATAGTTAATATTATAATTACTACTACAACTCTTATTCACAGCACTGGTCCCTTGTAATGTACTAACTCGGCTAACAGCTCTCCTGCTGCCTGTCTATGATTTAGCCAGTGGTTTATAACAATGACATGTAATGTCATAGGTGATACTGCAAGCTACTACACAAAGAGTTAAAAGTGGGACCCAATTAAAATTTTGTTATGAGGCCCCATGGTTCATATGTTTTTGGTAATTATTACATATTATGTAATAAAATAATATATGTATTCTGTTTTATATTGTATGATATTTTGAAATTATGTGTGAAAGCAATGGAAACTACACATCTAATGTAAAGGCCCCAAACATTCTGGCATGCCACAATCCATACTGACCACTAGATGGTGGTACAAGCATCTTACAAAGTATTCTTTTCTTTTAATATGTAATAATAATGGAACATTTAACTAAAGCCATTCGCAATAATTTAGACTATCAAGGGATCCAACTTAAAGGAAAGGAATATAAAATGTCAGTATACGCAGATGATCTGCTGATTTATGTTACTGATCCTGTGGTGACATTACCATTATTAAAGAATTTAATTTTGGTGCTCTGAGTAATTTTAAGGTTAACTATGATAAATCAGAAGTGTTAAATATTTCTTTACCAATTTAAACTCAACAGCTCCTAAGAAAAAAAACTTGTCTTTTAAATGGCAAGAAAAAGCCATTAAGTATCTAGGGATATTTATCCCTAGAGTCTTGACTAAACTTTAGGAGCTAAATTATTCTTCCCCCCCCCCCCCCGAATTAAAAAGGAAATCTTCATCAGGACCAAAAATAAAAGGGGGCTCGCTCATCCAGATTTTATATCATATTTATGATCAGCCTCCATGATTAGGATTATGGACTGGTTCCATAACAGAAAATCTAAAAAGTGGGTGACATTAGAGGAAGATATTGTTCCAACAAAATTTAAATCACTTCCATGGATCAGCTTTCGACCTAGAACAAAAGTTCTACCTTTTCTCCATGGGTGTCTGCAGAACTTTTTTCAGGGGGGGGGCATCATTTTAGGGTCACTGATGCGCCGCCCCTTTTTGACAAAGTCATTATCACATTGTCATGGTCAGAGACAGCAGGTGTAGTACAGGATAAGTAATGGATAATGGCCGACAGGCCCCCTTACCAGACCCAACGAAACTACAGCAGTGATCTCTCCAGCTGGATGATCGCTCACTCTGGGTTCTCCAGGGGCAATTTTGGTCAGTAGTGTAGCATGTCTCTACCCTGCTAGTGGCTCAGTCTTTCTCTCTCTGGTGACGCTGGGCAGCGTGGCTCTCTCTCTCTGGTGGCGCTGGGTAGCGTGTCTCTCTCTGGTGGTGCTGGGTAGCGTGGCTCTCTCTCTGATGCTGGGTAGCGTGGCTCTCTCTCTGGTGGCGCTGAGTAGCGTTGTTCTTTCCCTGGCGCTGGGTAGCGTGGCTCTCTCCCTGGTGGCACTGGGTAGCATGGCTCTTTCTGGTGGTGCTGGGTAGCATGGCTCTTTCTGGTGGTGCTGGGTAGTGTGGCTCTCTCTCTGGTGACACTGGGCAGCATGGCTCTCTCTCTCTGGCTTCCGCCCACCACACGCCTCTTTCTTTGTCCTGTAGCACTCACTCTCTCAGCTTTTTTCCAGGCTGCAGTCTCTCAATCTCTCTCTTGATCGAGCTGTAGCCTCCTTCCTGTGGAAAATGGAGCCGCCAATCTTCGGGACTACATGTCCCATGGTGCTCTCCTTTCCTAGTGTCCTTTGAATGGCCCTCAGTTACTGTATGGCCAATGGAGAAGGAATGTAGCAGGCAGGAAGCTGGGCATGGAACCTAGTGAGAGCCACCGTCTCTTCTCCCTGACAGGAGAAGGGGGGGCGAGTGGGGGGAAACCTCTGACAACCTGCAGCTCGCCTTTCTCCTGACACAGCGCCGCCAAGTTCTCTGCTGGACTGAGCAGGAAAAGAGCCCGCAGTCATACTACACTGATGGGGGGCTTGACAGCACCTTGATGGTGTCACCCCACTGGCTGCCCACACCCCCATAGTGAAGCCACTGTGCTGAATGTGCCGATCCAATCCCTGATTCCAGGGTGGGGCACTTGACCCCCCTTGCCCCTACCTGCGGACACCCATGCTTTTCTCATCTCCTCAACATTGAAAATATGGGACTCACTGCTAAGGAAAAAACTTTTTTCTACGCAGATTGAGCCAATGACTCCTTTATTCTTTAATCCAGAATTTCCACCAACGCTAGAATCTTCGACCTTGCTTAAATGGCATAGTAGTGAGGAGACGAGAGTCGCTCAAACTCTGTCAGATGGTAAACTTTATCCGTTAGCAGACATGGGTCTGGAGTACAGATCCAAAAGGATGCAATATCATCAATTTAATACATATATTAGATATCTGCCACAAACTTCTCCATTAGATAGACCTTTAACAGAATTTGAGCGATTATTATTACAGGAGCAGAGGCCAACACATGGATTATCAACCATATATAAATTACTGCTAACTGATCATTCTCTTACTGAATTATCATGCCTGGAAAAAATGGGAATCTGAGATAGAAATGTCAATTTCTCCGCAGGAGTGGGAAAAGGCTTTTCTTCTGACACATAAGTTATCATTATCCTCCAAACATCAAGAAAGAAACTATAAAATTATTACAAGGTGGTACTGATGACCAGTAGATTTGCATAAAGTAAATGAAAAATGAAGATAACCAGGAGGCTTGCTGGAGGTGTTGTAAAGAAAAAAGGCGCAAAGGCACAATGGCACATATATATGCCTGCCAGTCTATGATTTTTGGAAAAAGATATTTCATATTTATCAGAAGATTACAAAATCTGATATATAGGTAAGCATCTGTACTTATGTTTTATCAATTATTCCAGGATCAATAAAATATATTAAAATAGATATCTTACGTCATATGCTTAAAGCGGTGTGAACAGTTATAGCTTGAAACTGGTGAAAAACGATCAGCCCTTCAATAGGGGAATGGGTATGTGAGATGAACGAGATGCAATCTTTGGAAAAATGTATCCTAATAGAAGAAAAAGCGATAAAACAAACCCCAAAAATGGGAAGAATTTCTGACCCCGGCAATAATTACACAATATCTATGAATATAAGTAGACTGGGAACCCTCTCTAACTCGACCCCCTACCCACCCTTATCTCTCCTCCCCCTATTTTTTTTTCTTTTCTTTCTTCCCTTTTTTTTTTATATATGTGATGTGGGGAATGCATGGATATATGTTTGTTAGTTCAGCTTTTGAAGTTGGGATAGGATTAATGATATCGAGATTGTAAGCTCCTTGAGGGTAGGGACCCATGTGGGTGTACAATGTATATGTAAAGCATTGCGTAAATTGACTGCACTATATAAGTACCTTAAATAATAATAAATATAGAGAGACTGGCATGGAGATTATCTTACACCTAAGATATATTTGGGGATAAACATAATAACCCCTATTAAGGAAAATGTAGATACAAGGCAATGGATCTAGAAATATATTATTTCTTAGGGGTGAGATATATGTGAAAAACACCTATAATATACATATGCTCTAAATTTTGAAGGGATGTAATAGAAGCAACGTAGATTTTAAAAATATAGAAAGGTGAAGAGGTATCTTTGGCATAATGAATGTTTTTTATCTTAAACTTTCACAAATCCAATTTTGGAAGTGTTGAATGTATTTTTGTATATTTTGTTAAAAATTAGAAATAATAAAAAGAGACATTGTAAACAAAGTATTCCTTTCCATATACTGCAGGGAGAAAGTAAGAAAAAAAGACAACTCACCTGTTCATGATAAGAAGACTCAGAGCTGAAAATAATTTTACAGAAAGCAGTAGGGTAAAACCACAAATACTGGAGTCTGTAAACTACTGAAAGTGACAAAAAGAGAGGCCTGGAGCCAGGGGATTGAAAAGAACTAGGGCAGACATGACGAGAGTGATAAGGGAACAGCAAGGGTTAAGAAAATAGTGCAGAGGTGGGGGAGTAATAATTGGAGGAGAAATAGGAATAGGTGGGGTTTAGTTTATTTAAGGAGTTGGGGGGGTGACCCGGGCAACACTGCAGGGGATTGTTTCAAAG
Organism: Aquarana catesbeiana; assembly: GCF_042186555.1. Lineage (NCBI taxonomy): Eukaryota > Metazoa > Chordata > Amphibia > Anura > Ranidae > Aquarana > Aquarana catesbeiana. The sequence goes on along the minus strand of NC_133325.1, from coordinate 731,388,897 downwards.
GAGCAGTTTAGTGCTCCACCACCTGCACAGCAATGGGCGATGTGGATCGGCTTTTAGCCCAGCTCCGGGCGGCCTTCGCCTCCAAGGGCCCGGAATGGCTGCACAGCCAATTGGCCTCTCTTCTACAAGAGCAGGCATCCGGATCGGCGGTGGGGTGAGAGGACGTCCCACGAGCTCGGAGGTCAGGGCCTCTGGAGCCCCGGGTAAGAAGACGGTCAAGTTGGGGGCTTGAGCCAACGCCAGGAGGCGGGGCCAGCAGAGCCAAGCCAGCACAGTGTCCAGGCCAGCGTCACCCGGGGTGAGCGACTCGGACCTCCTGCAGCCGACCGGTGACCGCTCTGATGGGGAGCTGATGGGATCGGATGTGGAAGAGGTTCAGGAGCATCAGGCTACAGTGGATTCCAGGGCAACGGCGGTGGGGACGCCCTCCCCTGGTCAGCCCCGTAAGTCTCCTTGTCAGTCCTCTATTTTTATGACTAATACCTTGCAGGGGTTGTTGGGGGTAGTGGCTATGGGTGGTTCAAGGGCCGCAAGAGGGGCGCCCCCGGGCAGCGGGCTCTGTACCCGCCCCTGCGGGGTCTGACATGCAATTACAGGCTTTACTGGAGGGCTTGGGGGACTTAGTGCAGCAGTTTGCGGTAAGAAATGGAGGGCAGGCGCAGCAGGTAGTGGCATGGGTACCGCCAAGTGGCGGGTCACCCTCGGCTGCTGTAGTGTCTGGGTCCCCCAGGTTGGTCCCCTCCTCTTTATCGGTTACCACAGAGCCTGATAGTGCCGTGGGGGTGACAGGGTCCATGGCTCCCGGGACCACGATAGCAGTGGATGGTGGAAAAGCAGGTACATCACAGGAAGGTGGGGGCAAGACGGACATGGTTCACATTGCGGATGCAGCAAAATACGAGGTATAAGTTTGCTTTGAGGGTCCGCTAGGGGCTTATCTAAAGCCAGAAGTCAGAGAAAAGATTGTAAAAGGTGAGTATGTGGAAATGTTTTCCTTATTGCCCCTTGAAAAGTTTAATTTGGACAGGGTTAAGCCCGATGATAGCAAGAAGGAGGATGAGGATAAACGGAGATACCGGTTGATCTCACGCAGTTCAATAACTGGCTGCAGGCGTTTGCCATTATTGCGAGCGTGATAGGTGAAAAGAACCCCGAACACTGTTTGGTGCTTTGCTGTTACATGGACGCGGTGGGGGAAGCCTACAGAGTCTACGGAGGATCGGCCTGGCTGAGGTATGATGAACAGTTCAGGCAGTGCAGGGCCGTCCGTCCATCCCTACGATGTGATCACAAGGACATTAGCCTCTGGATTAAGCTGATGTAGTCGGCGAGGGCCCAGAATCAGTTTTTTGCAGGGGGGGCGTTGGTTCAACGTCCCCTGGACAGCCGGCCGCCAAAAAATGGGGTGTCTGCTGGCAATACAATGAGGGAACCTGCAAATTTGGGGGAGCATGCTGTTTTAAACACGAGTGCTCCGGCTGCAGCGGATCCCATCCCATGTCATGATGCTTCAAAAAAAAAGTAAGGAAAGGGCCAGGGATTTTGGTAACAAAGGGGAGGACACCAGTCAGGGTGGAAAGGATGCAACATTTTCTAAATAGGTATCCAGATTGGGAGGCCGCACAACTGTTGAGGGAGGGATTTTCGGAGGGTTTCCGTATCCCTTGCTCATTATCTACCATCCCGCCGGTAGCTAAGAATTTGCGTTCTGCATTGCTTCATCCTGGGGTGGTGGGGGAGAAATTGTGTAAGAAAGTTGTGCTAGGCCGCATGGCTGGGCCTTTCCGTGAGTGACCTAAGCTGACATCGAATCGGCGTTCCGCTTGCTCCCGGTTCATCCGGACAGTTTTTGGTTGCTGGGGTGCTGCTGGCAAGGGGAATTTTACGTTGATCGTTGCTTGCCCATGGGTTGCTCCATTTCGTGTGCATTGTTCGAAACGTTCAGCTCCTTTGTAGAATGGGTGGTTAGGGATGTTTCAGGGCTGAATTCCATAATTCATTGCCTGGATGACTTTCTCTGCGTGGGTCCTCAGTCGTCTAATGTGTGTGTGTTGCTGTTAACCACATTGCAACACATTGTGGGCGCATTGGCGGAGGGCAAGATGGAGGGCCCGATCACCGCTCTCAGCTTCTTGGGCATAGTCATTGACTCGAAAGCCATGGAGTGTCTCTTACCGGAAGGGAAGTTGGGAGCACTGAGGACGGAGATTCAATCGATTTTAGGGCTATGGAAGATTCAGCTACGGTAGCTGCTGTCTTTACTGGGTAAATTGAACTTTGCATGCCTCATTATCCCCATGGGCAGGGTGTTCTGCCGACGGTTGTCGGCAGCCACCGCGGGGGTATGGTCCCCCACTCATTTCATTCGTATTACTAGGGAACACCGGGAGGACTTGAGGGTGCGGGATACCTTCTTGACAGACTACAATGGCAGATCAGTTTGGATGTCCTCCCCGGTGAGTAACTTCGATTTGGTACTATTTTTTATGGGGGGTCAACAGGTTATGGGGCGTTCTATCAGGGTCATTGGACCGCTGGGCCTTGGTCACTTTCATGGGTGGAGGCAGGGTTGCAAAAGAATCTGGTGCTACTGGAGCTGTTTCCAGTGGTGCTGGCCATGGAGATATGGGGTGCATGTGTCCACGTTGGTGGCTTACGAGAAGGCATGGCATGAATGGTGGGAGTTAGTTAGGCAGGCCGGAGTGGATCTGGACACTGTCGAGGTAAGGTTAGTTGTCATTTATTTTGTTTCAAGGAATTTGGAACAGGGGGTTTCAGTGTCGGCCATGGATCGCAAACTAGCGTGGCTTGCATTCTTGTTTAAATTACAGGGCGGGGTAGATTTTACAAAGAATTTCTGTGTCCGACAGGCTATGAAGGGTTACCATCGTACACACAAACACAAGGATGCCAGGAGGCCGGTGTCCTTTGACAACCTGCGGTCACTGTTTGTTCAGTTGAGCGGGGTATGCACATCAGCATATGAAGGGTACTTGTTTAAAGCGGCTTTTTCGCTGGCCTTTTTTGGAGCCATCTGGATTAATAAGCTGATCAGCCCTTCCAAGAAGGTTCTGGGGGGTTTGCGGGCTCAGGATGTGGTCTGCAAAGGGGCTAGCATTGAGGTGTTGTTACGCCGGTCCAAGACGGACCAGGATGGCAAAGGGGTAAAAGTACAGCTATATTCTCTATCGGACTCTTCTGTGTGCCTGGTGGTGGCGGTGAGGGAATTCCTGGGAGTTTGCCCAGTTTCAGAAGGGGTTTTGTTAGTGCACAGGGACGGGTCCCCATTGTCTAAGTTCCAGTTTGTGTCCGTTTTTAACCACATGCCAATCATCTGCCACAGTTGTACTGCGGCAGAATGGCACGGCTGGACAGTTCTCTGAGGGGAGAAGTGACAGATCGTCTGTTCATACAGAGTATGAACAGCGATCTGTTATCGTCCCTGCACAGTCCCCATCCCCCTACAGTTAGAACACACAATAGGACACACTTAACCCCTTCACTGCCCCCTAGTGTTAACCCCTTCACTGCCAGGGACATTTTTACAGTAATCAATGCATTTTTAATCGCACTGATTGCTGTATTAATGCCAATGGTCCCAAAAATGTGTCAAAATTGTCCGACATGTCCGCCATAATGTCGTAGTCATGATAAAAATCACAGATCGCCACCATTACTAGTAAAAAAAAAAATTAATAATAAACATGCTCTAAATCTATCCCCTATTTCTATACTATCTATATATCTATATCTATAGATATAGATCTATAGATCTATATATACTAGATCTTTGTTAGGGGGCTAACATTTTACTTTCACAACTGAGTTGTAGGGGCCACATTCCTGTGGTTTCAGGTCAGGTCCTTCAAGGGCCACACAACACACCGGACTGAGTACATGAAGACATGGGTTTCCTAGCGCGTGGTCCAGACAGGAGTCCCATTGCCACCGCCTGGCAGGCAGACTTACGTTCACCCATCCACAACTAGTGCCCTGATCAAGCCAGTCTGTACACTTCCTTTTTTTAACAGGTTAGGCTACCATTCACACCACCGGATGAGTGAGACTCAGTCTACGTCTCGCTGGAACTTTCCTTTGACTTGTGCAACAGGCAACATAACAGTCCATTCAGCATACAGTGGGGACGTAATGTATTCAGACCCCCTTAAATTTTTCATTATATTGCAGCCATTTGCTAAAATCATTTAACTTAAGTTTGGTCAGAGACATTCACACCAGTGGCCTGCTGGAGGTCATTTTGTAGGGCTTTGGCAGTGCTTATCCTGTTCCTCCTTGCACAAAGGAGCAGATACCGCTCCTGTTGATGGATTAGGGACCTTCTACGGCTCTGTCCAGCTCCCCTAGAGTAACTGCTTGTCTCCTGTCACTCTTTGTTATATTGTAGACATTTGCTAAAATCATTCAAGTTCGTTTTTTTCCTCATTAATGTACACACAGCACCCCATATTGACAGAAAAACACAGAATTGTTGACATTTTTGCAGATTTATTAAAAAAGAAAAACTGAAATATCACATGGTCCTAAGTATTCAGACCCTTTGCTCAGTATTTAGTAGAAGCACCCTTTTGATCTAATACAGCCATGAGTCTTTTTGGGAAAGATGTAACAAGTTTTTCACACCTGGATTTGGGGATCCTCTGCCATTCCCCCTTGCAGATCCTCTCCAGTTCTGTCAGGTTGGATGGTAAACGTTGGTGAACAGCCATTTTTAGGTCTCTCCAGAGATGCTCAATTGGGTTTAAGTCAGGGCTCTGGCTGGGCCATTCAAGAACAGTCACGGAGTTGTTGTGAAGCCACTCCTTCATTATTTTAGCTGTGTGCTTAGGGTAATTGTCTTGTTGGAAGGTAAACCTTCGGCCCAGTCTGAGGTCCTGAGCACTCTGGAGAAGGTTTTCATCCAGGATATCCCTGTACTTGGCCGCATTCATCTTTTCCTCGATTGCAACCAGTCGTCCTGTCCCTGCAGCTGAAAAACACCCCCACAGCATGATGCTGCCACCACCATGGTTCACTGTTGGGACTGTTTTGGACAGGTGATGAGCAGTGCCTGGTTTTCTCCACACATACCGCTTAGAATTAAGGCCAAAAAGTTCTATCTTGGTCTCATCAGACCAAAGAATCTTATTTCTCACCATCTTGGAGTCCTTCGGGTGCTTTTTAACAAACTCCATGCGGGCTTTTATGCTTCTTGCACTGAGGAGAGGCTTCCGTCGGGCCACTCTGCCATAAAGCCCTGACTGGTGGAGGGCTGCAGTGATGGTTGACTTTCTACAACTTTCTGCCATCTCCTGACTGCATCTCTGGAGCTCAGCCATAGTGATCTTTGGGTTCTTCTTTACCTCTCTCCCCAAGGCTCTTCTCCCCGATAGCTCAGTTTGGCCAAACCGCCAGCTCTAGGAAGGGTTCTGGTTGTCCCAAACATCTTCCATTTAAGGATTATGGAGGCCACTGTGCTCTTAGGGACCTTAAGTGCAGCAGAATTTTTTTTTGTAACCTTGGCCAGATCTGTGCCTTGCCACAATTCTGTCTCTGAGCTCTTCAGGCAGTTCCTTTGACCTCATGATTCTCATTTGCTCTGACGTGCACTGTGAGCTGTAGGGTCTTATATAGACAGGTGTGTGGCATTCCTAATCAAGTACAATCAGTATAATCAAACACAGCAGGACTCAAATGAAGGTGTAGAACCATCTCAAGGATGATCAGAAGAAATGGACAGCACCTGAGTTAAATATATGAATGTCACAGCAAAGGGTCTGAATACTTAGGACCATGTGATATTTCAGTTTTTTTTTTTTTTAATAAATCTGCAAAAATGTCAACAATTCTGTGTTTTTCTGTCAATATGGGGTGCTGTGTGTACATTAATGAGGAAAAAATGAACTTAAATGATTTTAGCAAATGGCTGCAATATAACAAAGAGTGACAGGAGACAAGCAGTTACTCTGGGGGAGCTGGACAGGGCCGTAGAAGGTATCTGCTCCTTTGTGCAAGGAGGAACAGGATAAGCACTGTCAAAGCCCTACAAAATGACCTCCAGCAGGCCACTGGTGTGAATGTCCCTGACCAAACAATCAGAAACAGACTTCATGAGGGTGGTCTGAGGGCCCAACGTCCTCTAGTGGGCCCTGTGCTCACTGCCCGGCACCATGGAGCTCGATTGGCATTTGCCATTGAACAGCAGAATTGGCAGGTCTGCTACTGGCACCCTGTGATTTTCACAGATGAGAGTAGGTTCACCCTGAGCACATTTGACAGACATGAGCGGGTCTGGAGAAGCCGTTGAGAGCGTTATCCTGCATGTAACATCGTTCAGCAGGACAGGTTTGGTGGTGGGTCAGTAATGGTCTGGGGAGGTATATCCATGGAGGGACGCACAGACCTCTGCAGGCTAGACAATGGCACCCAGACTGACATTAGGTATCGGGATGAAATCTTTGGACTCATTGTCAAACCCTATGCTGGTGCAGTGGGTCCTGAGTTCCTTCTGGTGCATGACAATGCCTGGCTTCATGTGGTGAGAGTATGCAGCCAGTTCCTGGAGGATGAAGGAACTGATACCATTGAATAGCCCCCAAGCTCACCTGACCTAAATCCAATGGAACACCTCTGGGATATTATGTTTCAGTCCATCCAACACTGCCAGGTTGCACCTCAGTCTGTTCAGGAGCTCAGTGGTGCCCTGGTTCAAATCTGGGAGGAAAAACCCCAAGACACCATCCATCATCTCATTAGGAGCATGCCCCGACATTGTCAGGCATGCATACCTCCCAACTTTTTGAGATGGGAATGAGGGACACCTATTAGCAAAAATATGTAGACAATAGACACACTCCCTGCCATGGCCCCTTAAAGGAGAATTAAACAATAAAAAAGATTTGTTAAACCTACAATTGCTTTTTTTTTTACCACTATTATTCCTTTATAATAATGGCTTTTGACACTTACAAGAGCAGCAATTAAGAAATTGGATGAAAGGTTTAGTACTGTGAAACACTTTTTAATAGATAAATAGTGCACATACCTCCCAACTTTCTGAGATGGGAATGAGAGACACCTATTTGCAAAAGTATGTAGGCATAGGACACACCCCCTGTCACGCCCCCTTAAAGAATAATTGTACAAAAAAATATTCGTTAAACCCACAAGTGCTTTTTTTACCACTACTAATACTTTATATTGGCTTTTGGAATTTACAAATGCAGCAATGTAGAAATTGGATAAAAGGTTTATCACTGTAAAACACTTTTTGATAGAAAAGTAGTACATTTTATCTACAACTTTATAGATCAGACCAAAATGAGGGACACATGAGGAGGAAAGAGGGACAGAGGGATATTTGTTCCAAATGAGGGACAGTCCCTCAAAATCAGGGACAGTTGGGAGCTATGATGTCCATTTTATATACAACTATATAGATCATACCAAAATGAGGGGGAAAGAGGGACAGAGGGACATTGTTCCAAATCAGGGACAGTCCCTTGAATGCATACAAGCATGTAGGGGCCATAAAAACTACTGAGTACCATTTTGAGTTGCTGCAATGAAATGTCAGCAAAATAGACTAGCCTGCTGCATCTTTTTTTTTTTTTTTTAGAGTATTTAGAAATGAATTTGAGCCATAGACATGGATAGGCATTCACAGGACTTCTTTACTTAATGCAACTCAGACATACAGGAACCATACATGCTAAAAAATACATAGCTATACCACAACAATAAAGAAGTGAACATATTTACAATGCTTCCCCCTACTGGATGGAGAGCAGTATAACACACTAATACATAACATTACTTGTTTTTCGGACTGTCTTTGAATTCAGCCCTTTCTGTAGGTTGATAATTTTAATTTCCATCAAATGATGTGCATTTTTTCATTCCTAACAAATTACCCAGTCCATATTAGTATAGCTGTCCGGCATGATATTTTTCCCCATTGAGATCTGATGTGTTTTGAAAGTGTTCCTTTAATTTTTTTTTTTTAACAGTGTATATATATATACATACATATCCATTGATTTACTGTTTCATAGGCAGCTTCTAACTGTCACTGATAAGTGCAGCATGCAGAGTATTTTCTTCCTTTCTGCTAGTGCAGGGCATGGAAGCGGCTGGTGTCAGTGATTTGTGTGAGGACAAGGTGAATGTCAATCAGATGAAAGTGAGCAGAAGTATCAATCAATAAAGAGAAAGCTGTGACAATGCATGCACTGGGATTAATCCTAAAGAACCTGACCAAGGATTGAAGAAATACATTCATATTTAACCTTCTTATAACCAGAGGTATTTGGTGCAGTTGCCATTTAGATCAGAAGGCTTTACCTGAATTCTAATTAGGTTTTTGTTTCTGGGCAGCTACAAAATGCTCAGTCCTCATGTGTCAATCTCTTATTCTCTACTGCTTGATAGTAAGAGGTACAGCAGACAGGTGTTCATGATATAGCAATGTTTTTGTGACTCAAGTGACGGTTAGTAATTGCCTTGTCTTATCAGTTAACTGTGTATTTGAACACTTGTGCTGCAGTGCATATACCCATGGACACACACCTCTATGGGTGGATTTTTGAAGATGCTCTGAAGTGTGGTGCTATATAAAATCCCTGTGAACAAAAAGGAGTGAACCATTAAATCACAGCTCACAGAAAAAAGTGCACCCGGGGGCCAGTAATAGACCAACCTCCAAGGAGGAAGAGTCTTAACCTCTGAACTTCCCAGGGAGCAAGGCTTCTGATGAGGGCAAGGGACTCTAGTCCACCCAGGCTGAAGCCAGACGGACCCCGCTCCTAAAAGACCTGCTGAAGCCGGCCCTCCACATATTTGCTGTAGAGAGACCCTTTGGCCCCATAGGCGTTTTTGAGCTGCAAAAAAAACCCACAGCCAGCGCGTTCTGAGGACCGTCGTTAGAGCTGTAAAAACGTCTGACGCTGGTAAAAGCTGGATACAGCCACAGTAAGTCTCGTCAAGCATTTTTTTTTATGTCAAAATCAATAGTACCCTATGAGAGCCCACTGATTTGAATAGAAGTCACACCACAAGTCAGATCTTGATGACCCGACTTGCAGTGGCTTGTGCGCTGAGGATCTTGAAGGGGAACCCTCGCCAAAATGGAAAAAAAAAATCTTGCGTGGGGTGCCCCCCCAACATGGGAAAGAGGTGCTTTGGGGTGGGGGGCGCAGGGCCCCCCTGCCCCAAAGCACCCACCCCCCCATGTTGAGGGCATGTGGCCTGGTATTTTCCAGGAGGGGGGGGCGCTCGCTCGCCCCCCCCCTTTCCTGACCTGCCGGGCTGCATGCTCGGATAAGGGTCTGGTATGGATTTTGGGGGGGACACCACACAGGTTTTTTGACGTGGGGGTCCCCCTTCAAATATATACCAGACTGAAGGGTCTGGTATGCTCTTGGGAACCCCACGCCAGTTTAATTTAATTTTGGCGAGGGTTCCCCTTCAAGATCCTCAGCGCACAAGCCGCATCACAAGTCGGATCATCATGTTCCAACTTGTAGTGCGACTTCTATTCAAATCAATGGGTTCTCATAGGGAACCATTCATTTTAAATAGAGGCAGAGAAATGCTGCTAAAAGCTAGCGAGGCTAAATGTGCATTAAAGCCAATGCAAAAAACTACTAAAAGCAACTTTTTACAGCCGCTTTTTCCTGGCGTTGGTAGTGGCTGTGCAGCTGGTTTTTCTAACGCTCCGTGTGCATGAGGCCTTAATGGAAGGAGGAAGAAGACCAGAGTGCCAAAGATCCTCTCCCTGACATCAGGACAGGTGTTCCATCAGATTAGGCGACCTGTCAGATTTTGTAACGGAAGTGACGTTACCAACAAGATTTGCTTACTGCGCATGCACAGTGCGTTCCAGCATGGCCACTATGAGTTCCAATAGGTTACACCCAGGCAAGTCTTGAATGTCACACTTATTTTAGCAGTAAACTGAGCTTACATATACTTAAATACACTATATCAACACGGCCAGCTGAGGGTGTCCAAAAAATGTCCTCGGCCCCTTATGAGTATCAGTTTGGCGTTGAGCAGTGCAGGGTGTACCAAGATGGCCGTCGCCACTTTCTGACTGCAGCCTTGCTGCTGGTTTTCAAATTGGGGCAGTTTGGCAGCACTGTATTTAGTGCTCCCAAAACGCCCTGCCTATTGAAATGAATGGGCAGCGCGTCCAAATTGCCTAAAAAGCGCTTCGGAAGCGCCACAACATGGGCGCTTTTAACCCCTTCTTAGGCAGAACTGGGAGATGCTGTTTACATCGGTATCTCCCCATTCTTTAGCTCCGTGACACGATCGCGTGTATCTCAGCGCCGATCGAGTCCACGGGCACGGTCACGGAGCTCGCGGCAGGTGCGCGCGCCGCCGGCTGGAAATTCAAAGTAACGTACAGGTACGTTACTTTGCCCAGCTGTGCCATTCTGCTGACGTATATGTGCTGACAGCAGTCGGCAAGTGGTTAACCTCCATTTTTGATTGGGCTCAAAATCTGGCAAGCAACTAAATCAGCCACTCCTAACATTGTAGCCCTTGAGACCAATTACAAAGTTCTTACTAGATGGTATTTAGTACCAGCACGGTTAGCCAAATTTAACCATCAATACCCTGCCAACTGCTTTAGAGGTTGTACAACACTGGGCACACACACACATCTGGTGGGAGTGCCCCATAGCCAACTCATTCTGGAAGAAAGTATTCAAAATTCTTTCGACAATATTTAAGACGTCTCTAATGCCTGATCCAACTGTAGCTCTATTAAACTATAAACCCCAAAACTTGACTCAACATCAATTTAAACGACTATTGTTTATAACAACACCAGCTAAACAATGGATGGATCATTATCTCCCACCAGGCACAAATAAATCATTGATATAAACACAAAATAAGATAAATACTGTCCTCTCTTTGATACATGTTTTATACTATACCACAATATATTAATCTCTGGAAGGTTTTTCTTCATCCCCTTTCTACTACTAACCCTTCCCTTTCCTTACCCCCCTCTTATAGTACAAATAGGGGCAGAAAATATGTTCACTTGCTATCCCAGAGAAAACCAAGCCACAAAGACTGACCTTGGCCCTGATTGTAGTTTATAATCCATTATTGTTTTATATTATTATTTTATCATTACCCCTCTCTAACATTAGGTATTTATAATAATACCTGAATAATGTTCTTACACTTGTAATCTAATTTTTATTTACTCTATATACTCGAGTATAAGTCGACCCGAATATAAACCGGGGCACCTAATTTTACCACAAAAAACTGGGAAAACTTATTGACTCGAGTATAAGCCTAGTGTGAGAAATGTGCAGCTACTGTAAGTGGAAAAGAGGGTCAACAATGCCCATTTGCAGCCTCACTGTGCCCATTTGCAGCCATAGGTCCCCCGAACTTCAAACTCGCTAGTTAAGTGTTCCTAGATGCCCCCTAGCTGCAGCCAAAATTTGGGGTCTCTGGACCCAAAGGGTCCTGAAATGACATTGCTGGAGATGGGCACAGTTGACCAAATTTGGGGCCCCGTATCTTGGGGCCATTTGGTACTAGGAACCCCAAATTTGGTGTACAAACCCAGTGTAAATAGCACTACAACATATCCAAAGCTGTGGTTCCTAGATCCAAGTGGCCCTGAAATACAGGGGCCCAAATTCGGTTCGGAAAATGTCAAGCACTTTTCTGCAGCAGAATGACATTTTCCAAACTGAATTTGGGGCCCGTATCTCGGGGCCACTTGATGCTAATAACCCTAGCCCCAAAGTCAGTTTGGAAAATGTCAAGCACTTTTCTGCAGAAGAGAATGACATTTTCCAAACCGATTTTGGGTCCCCCTGTCTCGGGGCCACTTGATGCTAGGAACATTGGATATGTTGTAGTGCTAGTTCCACTGGGTTTGCACACCAAATTTGGGGTTCCTAACACTAAGTGGCTCCGAGATACGGGGCCCCAAAGTCAGTTCAGAAAATGTCATTTTCTGCTGCAGAAAAGTGCTTGACTCGAGTATAAGCCGAGTGGGTCACTTTCAGCATAAAAAAATGTGCTGAAAAACTCAGCTTTTACTCAAGTATATACGGTAATACACTCTATTTTATTCTTTAATGTGAATAATCGAACACAATGCATTATTTATTATATAATCTACCATAATATACTACAATCGTACCTTTATTTTATTCATTCTTATTTATGCAAGAAGTTTTAATGTATGTTTTGACTTTATCTCGTAATACTTGTTTTCTTACAATACTGATTTATTGTAATTCATTATAATTTATAAAAAATAAAAATTATTTAAGGAGAAGAATTGGTAAGCTGCAATATAATAAATGTTTTTTGGGGGGTTTAATACCGCCTTAAATAGAAGGGGAAATAGCCTGGCTGGGCTACGCATGTAGCTAACTGAATCAACAACTGCTGGATAACCAGTCTTGAACACAAGTCTTTCTGATCAAACCTAACAGAAGAACCTTGGAAGTTAAAGATGTGGAACTACATGTACCAGCATGCCTGATGGTCTTTTGGAATGGAAGTGACAGGTCAGCAGCAAATCATATGCAATTACACAATCTGCACTTCCCTGTGTCAGGAATTGACCGATGTGTGCAAATAACTGCTGCCCCTGAGCCAGTACAATGCAATGACAGGCTGTCGGTGGCCACTGCTATTGTTACTCTAATCACAGTCAGTAATTAACTGCGGTGATCATGGCTGGATGTAGTTTGTGTAAGCGGAGAGTGTATAATCGCCTGTGTGAATGGAGCCTTATAAGGCATTTATAGTATTGTCTGGCCTAGTCAGGGTATTTCTCTTTTTAACCACTTCCCTACCCAGCCATAGACATATGACGTCCTGGGATGGGATCTCCCATCCTGGGTGGACGGACGTCATATGACGTCCTGGGATTCCCGGCCGTCTAGAGGGCGCGCACGCCTGCCGCGTTGCTCGGGACCCGGTGCGTGTGCCCGGCGGCCGCCATGTCCGCCAGGCACACGCGATTGCCCGTTAACCGGGCCGGACCGTGGATCTGTGTGCGTAAACACACAGATCCACAGCCTGTCAGGTGAGAGGAGACCGATCTGTGTTCCCAGTACAGAGGAACACCGATCGGTCTCCTCCCCTTGTGTGTCCCCTCCCCCTACAGTTAGAATCATTCCCTAGGAAACATATTAACCCCTCCCTGCCCCCTAGTGGTTAACCCCTTCACTGCCTGTCACATTTACACAGTAATCAATGCAATTTTATAGCATTGATCGCTGTATAAATGTGAATGGTCCCAAAAATGTGTCAAAAGTGTCCGATGTGTCCGCCATAATGTCGCAGTCACGAAAAAAAATCGCGATCGCCGCTAAAAAATAAATAAATATATATATTTTTTAAAATGCCATAAATCTATCCCGTATTTTGTAGACGCTATAACTTTTGCGCAAACCAATCAATATACGCTTATTGCGATTTTTTTTAACCAAAAATATGTAGAAGAATACATATCGGCCGAAACTGAGGAAAACATTTGTTTTTAAAAAAAAAAATTGGGATATTTATTATAGCAAAAAGTAAAAAATATTGTGTTTTTTTCAAAATTGTCGCTCTTCTTTTGTTTATAGCGCAAAAAATAAAAACCGCAGAGGCGATCAAATACCACCAAAAGAAAGCTCTATTTGTGGGGAAAAAAGGACGTCAATTTTTTTTGGGTACAACGTTTCACGACCGCGCAATTGTCGTTTAAAATGCGACAGCGCTGAAAACTAAAAATTGGTCTGGGAAGGAAGGGGGTGAAAATGCCCTGTATTGAACCGGTTAATATTCTGCTGCATCTTCCACTGTATTGATATGCTTTCTGTATCATGTGACAGTGTGTTACATTTTAACACATTTGTAAAGTACATGCAGGCAACCTGGGTATAAAATCAGTATTTGCATGACCTGATTATTAGTAGCAATCTAATGGCTAGATTGTAAGACTGGCTGAGCCATTTAAAGTGGACCTTCAGTCATTTTTTTAGCTTTCCATCTATTAAATCTTCTGCCCTTGTTGTTTTAACTTTGGGTAGTAAAACATTTTTTTTCTTCCAGTAAGTACCTTATACAGCCCACTTTCTGTTTCTTGTCTGGTAAAAAGCCTAGGCTTATGATATCATGCACAGCTCTCTCTCTCTCTCTCTCTCTCTCACTCTCATGAGAGTTTGCCAGGAGGTGGGGGGGTGAGTCAAAAGAGGGCCAATGAGAGCTGCAGGGCTGGGGGTGTGCCTCTGTGTGTCTGTGTAAATCCAGGAAGTGAACAGGCAGCAGCTTCAGCTGCCCAGAGTTAAAATGGATGCAGCCAGACTCAGTGGAGGGAGACTTCTGCAGCATATTTGGCAAGTACAGAATCACAGTATATATAAAATAATATGCAAAGTGGTTGGAGGGAAGCTTCAGAATGGCAAATATGTTTTTATTACAAATTATGTGAGCAGTCTGCAGTTCCTCTTTAAAGACTTTTCAACACCATTCCAATGGCTTCTAAAGTTCAGATGCATGATAGGAAATTCCTGTCATCTAAACCATTATGGGTGTCATGTAACTCCTACAGGCATTTGTTAATTGATTGAGTTACATGATTAGAGCTGTCAATTGCTGTTAAAAGGGATTTTTAAATACTCACTTCCTGAGTCAACTGGCCACATTGACGTTTCATGTACACTGGCAGCTCCTACACTTGAGTTTTGGAGCTTTTGGAATTTTTTTGCCAAAGCTCCTAAACTCAACTCCTAAACTCAACTCCATAAAAGCCTATGTGTCCATGTAAATGTAGGCTTTTAGTAGAGTTTAGGAGCTGCTGCATTTAAGTGAGGTTAAACCTCCCTCTCCTGAACGCAGAAAAATCGCATTCACGATAGGAACATTTTGACCGTCAATCACGGGAAAATGCAAAGGTGGCGAAATCACGGCAAAAATGCGTTTTTTGCAGCGTTTTGTGTTTTCCCACGGCCGCGGTCAGGGTAGACTAGTGTACATGGCCAGTTCACACTGGTCCGACATGCCCTCCAACTTCCAGAGCAGAAGTCACATGACACGTCAAATTTAATGGTTCCCTATGAGAGCTATCTTAACTGGTCAAGCTTGTGTCTGTCCTACTTTGAAAATGCTGCCTGCCCTACTTTGGTCTGACATGGGCACGATTTTAGCCCATTGACTTGAATGTAAGTCACCTCCAAGTCGGATCATCATCTTAACTGATCTGACTTGTGGCATGCGACTTGTGCTCTGAGGATCTTGAGGGGGAACTCCACACCAAAATCACAAAAAAAAAAAAAAAACGGCATGGGGTCCTACCCCAGATCCATACCAGGCCCGTTAAGTCTGGTATGGATCTTGAGGGGAAACCCCACACCAAAAAAAAAAAAAAAAAAAAAACGGCATGGGGTCCCCCCCAACAATACATACCAGACCCTTATCTGAGCATGCAGCCTGGCTGGCCAGGAAAGGGTGGACAGATGAGCAAGCGTCCCCCCCCCCCTCCTAAACCATACCACAAAGGCCTCTTTTCGACAACCATGGCTGGTGGTTGTGGGGGTCTGCGGGCAGGGGGCTGATCAGAATCTGGAAGCCCCCCTTCAACTAACCCCCAGATCCTGGCCCCCCCACCCCTATGTAAATGAGTATAGGGTACATTGTTCCCGTACCCATTCACCCCCCAAAAAAACTATAGTGTTACAAAAAAAAATGTTTTTTGAGAAGTCCTTTATTAAAAATGAAGAATGAAGAATGTCCCCCGTCGTAGGTTGTAGGTAGGGTCCACCACTGCTATCTTCTGCCTCCGGTCTCCTCCTCCGCTGATCTGATGTCTTCTTCCTCCGGGCTCCTCTTCCTCTGATGTCTTCTTCCTCCGGTCTGCTCCCTCTGCTGATGTCTTTTTCTTCCTCAGTCGATGCTGCTCTGATGCTCGCTCCTGCCGATATGTCAGCTACAGTGTCTGCCAGTTCTTATACAGCTATGGGGCATGGCCATCCAGTGGCGTCACCCGGAGACCCCGTCTGCTTGTGATGTCACGCTTCATCATGCCCCGGTGACTATTGTCTGGTAGGTCTTGACCACTGCAAACTAGAAACTTCCACAAGAGCTACAGTTTTGGGAGTTTTCGGGAGTGAGCCTAGTCAGGTGCCCTCATAGCAAGCTGCTTCCTATGGGGGTACTCTGCAGGAGGGAGGGGCCAGGAGCGTTGGTGGGGGATGCGAAAATGGGAGGATCAGGGCTCTGTGCAAAACCACTTTTAAAAAAAATCTGCGTTTAATATCACTTTAAAATAAACATTCTAGAGCATATTGTGACAATGCTATCATGTCAACCTCATCAAGTACAGTCTAAGTATACTCTGAAAAAGCCTATGTCATCAGCTAATACAAAGCTGTATTCTAAACCTTTTTTTCAGGGCTGTCAGTTATCTCTGTTCTATACACAAAGTGCAGGGTATTTTGTAAACCACAAGCGCTCTCAAAGTGACAATAGAGAAATACAAGGCATTACACAATATGAAGCTAAACAAATAGGACTATAACTTAGAGGATGACAAAAATGTATTTACATAGGGGAAGACATCATGACCTCATCATGCAGGATGTAGGCAAAGCAGGTAAGGACTGGGAATTTTTGAATTATGTGCAACTACAATCACGTGGCCCATTCACTGTATATTCTGTGGACTAAAGAAGAGTACCATGTACAGTGTAACAGTAGTGCCGCAGTTGTTGTTGGACATGTTGCAAGTTGGGTGCTTATGGGATGGATTATGGTAGCAAAAGTTCAAACCTTCCAAACCACAAAAGACTTCTGACAGATGCTGAGATCACAAGTCTGAAGAGGAGTAGGTATATAAAGGCCAACACATGTCACTGACTGTGGGTCCCACTCTGAATGATGCCCGAATGATTAAATATGTCCACTCAGGCAGTGCCGGATTTTTAAGTTGGCAAAAGGAGCAATTGCCTCGGGCCTCCCTGCCAGAGAGGGCCCCAGACTTCCTTTGTAAAAAATAAAACTTATTTTCCCTCGAGACTTCAGTAGTGTGCTTGTTGAGAAAATCATCCAGTTTGCAGCCTTTGCCAAGCTCCGCTCATATGTCACTCCATCTCAACAGGCAGTTTTATTACATGATGAAGAGCCTGCGGATACCTCTCCAGGCGTTAATTTAGCTCCTAGAGTATATTTAAGCATGATGATTACTAGTTGTTTGAGAGAAAGGTTGTTCAGCAAATTGACACTGATAAAGAATTATCTGAAAACCACAATGACCCATTAAAGTTCTATGTTGAGGGTCCCCCAAACTTGAAGTGCTCTGTGGGCCCCCAAGGTCTAAATCTGGCACTGCACTCAGGTCCACCAGCCCAACATATTTTATTAGGACTGGCCCAGGGGACAAATGTCCCCCCAGTCCTTCCCTGTGGTAAAGTTGGGCAAACAACTGACATTTTTAAAAAATAAATAATTAAATGGAGCACCCTCTAGTGTAAAGTGCTAGGTTGTACAGCGTTTTTTTTTGTAGTGTAGGTAAATTGTTTGGCTTGGCTGGTAGCCAAGCTTGTGTTTGAATCTTGGTCAGGGTGAGTGATCCAGAGAGGCTGGAATGGCTCATCAGAGAGCACCTCTGGTACCTCCCCCTACTTGTGGAACCTTGGAGAAGCTTCCAGAAGAATTGGAGGGAGGTTAGGAGGAGCTGCCTGGAGTATTGAGGAGGGCCCTAGCCAACCCAGGACCCTCCTAAATATTTAGAGTCAGGCCAGCAGGAGCAGTGTGGAGTTCAGGTGGAAGCTGGAGATGGAGTGCTGAGGAGGCTGTCAGAGGCACTTGAAGGTGCCCCTTAGTCTGGAGGGGGGGTGACCTCGGGCCGGGGGCTCGGGTGCTGGAGGGATCCTTTCAAAACACACAGGGGCATGGGAGCAAGAGTGAGGACAGCAGGAGCCAGCGAGTACATCCGGGAGATCTCCAGGGAGAAGACATCTGGGTGTGGCTGGTGAATGAGACAGCCTGAAAGGTCTGTGGGAAGTAGCCAGGAGAGCTAGTGAAAGGGGCAGCTGCAGCCAGGTGGGCTGGCAGTGCCTGAAGAGGTGGTGCTGGGATCAGTAGCCACAGGAATGTAGCTGGACACTGGGACTTTTTCTACACACCAAAGGGGTCCACAGTCCCTGCCTGTAAAGGGCTTTTGCTTGATCTGGCTGAGTGCCTTGCCAGATCCACCAAACAGTGTTCCAGCTGGGTCTCACTGTTTCTGCAAGCAAGTGATGTGCTGGAGGAAGAGGAATGTATACAGAGAGTGTATATAGTTTGAAGTGTCCCTGAAGAGACTTTTGTTCTAGTCAAGTGGGCATCACATAATACCCCTATCCCCATCCAAGTTTATTTACCTCTAAATAAAAAACAAAACAAAGTTGCTGGACTGTTTCATGTCTCAAACAAGCCTGTGAAATTTGATGTGCCTGACCAGGGTGGGGGGATCCTTATTCACCAGTGGCTCCTACGAGGGATGCGCTACATAAATTAAAAAATGCAATTTGGGGCAAATAGTAATTATTTATCTCTGCTTCTTGTCTGTTCTCGGTGCAACAGAGCAGTTTTTTGGCTTGTTTTAAAAACAAACATCTCTTGGATACACCAGTTTTTGGATATAAATTGTGGATAAAATCAGTCACATTGATGCTTCTTGATGTACATAACATTTGGTTAATCTGTCGGGGGTCATGTCTTCACACAACGTTCACCCAGGATTTCCACATGTTTATAACTAGATTTGATTGGGAAAGTGTGGATCCTGGGTAAAAGTTGTATGAATCTTGTGTAAAAACATTTAGAAATAGACTAGTAATCAAAATGACCCTGCAATCAAAGCTGCAATCAAAGCTGCTTATTTTGTCTCTGTTCCTCACATCTGATAATTATTCACCACATTTACTCACGTTGCGTGGGATCTTTTGGGTGAGCTGGTCTCTTTTTAGAACAAGATCAAAAAATTATTACAAAAAAAAAAAAATTGAAAATGCTAATAAAAACAAAAACAAAAAAACAAGAAAATGCTATCATAAGTCAAACTAGAATTTTTTACTCATGCCATTTAAAGATAGATGTGTTGGACCCTTGATTCCTAACTGTTCCTAACTTCTCTCCCCATTTCTTTTAAGGCCTTGTAAGATGATTAAAACAGACATTGACTCAACTTGGATTCTTTATCTGGAACCGATCCTGCTTTTTTAATGAATGGTGACTCAAGTTTTCGTGTTGTTTTTTTGGGCTCTGAAGCATTTAAAACACAATCCTAGGGGATTCGGTAAATGGGAACAAAATGAGAGCACTAAAGAAATCAAAGGAGTTTTACTTGGAACCTTTAGGCTTAAGTGTATAATTTTAACTTCATCTATAAAATACCTTTATTGCTTATTAAAACACAGGGAGGGGGCAGAGAAAAGAAAATATCCACTGTCCAAAGTTAATTTCCTGCAACCATGCAATTCAGTTTAATTATAGCTATTCTGATTTGGTAAATAAGCAAAATTGCAGAAGTTAAAATGTGGAGACCTGCAGATGATTAATGAATGCAGATGGGATCAATTAGGCAGCAGTATAAGTTACAGTTTTGAAAAAAAAAAAAAAAATTCCAGTGTGGAAGCATTAACTCCGATCTGAGGTTTTTTTCATAATCTGCAAAATAATCTGTCATGCAGGAGTTTGATACATAAGTGCCGAGAGTCTTTTCTGCTCCTGTGTCCCTCATGACCTTTCTGCGGTGTTTTAAAACACATCCTACATTACATTTTGGTTCTGTGAGCTCCCTAAAGTCTTTCTAAAAATGTCTCCCATTTCACTGCTCCTCTAGGTTCCTCCTGCCAAAAAGGTTGCGGCATTGGTTACTGACACATGAAACTTTAAAACAAGCCTTGCACCACATATTTACACTAAAAAAAAAAAAATGATGGAGCTCATTGAGCAGCCAAGGAAAGGCTGGACTATTCAAGTGGTAATTAATCCCTATTCGGCAGAGAAAAGGTTTCTAAGTAATAGCACCTTGGACTCCTAAAAATGGGTCACATAGCTGAAACACTGAAGGAGAAAAAAATCCTGGTTTATCCAAACTAATTATGGTGACAGAGAGTCAGAAATTGGTCAAATAATCTTTCACAGGTGATTTGTCATCTCTGGTGCTTGCAAGCCAGGGGCAGCAAATATTTTGGAAAAATAGCTAAAATGTTGTAAGAATGTATATTTTTCAACATATTACAGTGGTAGTAAAGTCATTTAAAAAAAAAAAAATGAAAGAAGAAAAAAATCCCCCTGAAAGTTCAAGGCTTAATGTGCTAGTATGCAAAACAAAGAAGAGAGGGCGCGCCAGCCTTGCGCATTTCCCATTATCTTTATTAACCACTTCAGCCCGGAAGATTTGGCTGCTCAATGACCAGGCCATTTTTTGCGATACGGCACTGCTTCGCTTTAACTGACAATTGAACGGTGGTGCGACGTTGTACCCAAACAAAACAGCTCTTATGTGAATACTTTCAGTTATGGCCGTTTATCTGTTCATCAGCATCCTTTATCCCTCTACCCCTCCAGTCTGTGGTTATATCAAATATAATATATAATGGTGATTTTTATTTTTTTTTTTAATCCCCTTTTTAGTATATGGATGCACTTGCTCCTGATGAGTGGATAGAAGTCCACGAAACGTCGTTGAGCTTATCTTGATGCATCCATCTCATATTTATGTTTCTAGATGGTTTTTATTGCTCTACCACCCTGATACAATGTTATGCCTACTCCATTTGGGGGACTGTGATGTATAATATTTACTTTCTGTGTCTTGTTGGTGACTAGCCTCAAAATGTATGTTGATACTTTGTATTTTATATGCCAATGTGCTATTATGCGTTTATATGGGTTGATCCATGCCCTATCTTTGATCTAATAAAGAATACATTTTTTTACATATGTATATGGTTTTGTCTGGCTCTACCCCACGTGCCTCATCTAAAGTCCCCCCCTCCCCCCCCTTTTTTTGCAAAAGCAACCAGGGATGGAGGCGCAATATTCCCTGTTGCGTCTCATTTAAAGTCCCAAATATTCCCTTTTTTCTTTGATACTGATTAGGGATGGAGGTGTGTGTGGTTCAAGAGCCTTCACTTCCTTGTATCTGACCCCTAGTGGTCAAGTTACCACATTGAACACAGCTGATTTTGATGGACACACTGCTGCTGTAATTGTCTCTACTCCCTTGAGCTGAATTGGTTCAGTGTGTTCTGCAGCCGACAGGTTGGCCGGTGTTTTGTTTGCACGGGAGATGCTATGCATGCTGCATGCCTTCCCTCTCCCCTCCCTCCCACACATTATGGGGATGGGGGATTGGGCGGGCAATTGCACCGTGCATCGGAGCCACACCTTCCTCTCACATGCGTGCGACGCCCAGTGGGTGTCCCTTCACGCAGGCCTGTGCTATTTCAGCTTGGCTGACACATGGTGAGTAGGTCCGGCTGCTGCCGTGCTGTCTCTCCTTTGTTTTCATGTCAGTGTGATGCTGGATGGGACCCTGGTCGCTGGGCTCACCCTGCAGTTCCCCTTCAGTGACCTTTTCTCAGCAGTCCCACATTGCACTCCATTTTTGGTTCATATCCCATTAGGACCTACATAGTAAATACACAGCAAGCTCTTGATTTATTCTTTAATTCTTCTATAACAAGCATTACTATATTTCTTTACTCTAGTTTTCATTATTTTCTCCTTATTTCAGGAATCTCATCTCCTCTTCCCTATTCTTACTATATAAAAAGACAAGGAATAGGGGCGCCTCTGAGAAATTATCATAAACACTTTATTTTAAATAAAATATCCACTCACATGAAAGTAGGAGAAGGCATGTACAGGAGCGTGGTGAGTGGATATTTTATTTAAAATAAAGTGTTTATGATAATTTCTCAGAGGCGCCCCTATTCCTTGTCTTTTTTTAGCTATTGGAACTCGCTTTTGGTTTCTTGGTGGCTGCCCTGACTGAGACTGCGGTTTTATATTACCAGTGTACACATCTGTACACCCACATTCCTGGACTATTAGGTACTATATTGTAAGGTATCTGCATATTGCGCCTTGTTACTTGTTTACTATTCTTACTATATGGACACCCTATTTTTTCATTCTGTTCACCTTGTTGATATGCTCCACAATATACTTCTATACTGTGGTGATGGGTCTACTCTATATGACATTTCTTTTTATTAGGGAAGAGCTTCGTGTTCGAGTCGAACCCATGTTCGACTCGAACATCGTCTGTTCGGTTGTTCGCCGAATTGCGAACGATATGGGCCGTTCGCGCCAAATTCGAGTGACGCGTCACAGCCCATAATTCACTGCGGCATCGCAGTGCATTGCTGGCTGATGATTGGCCAAGCATGCACTATGACCCGCATGCTTTGCCAATCACAGCGCCGTCTGTACAGAGAGCTGTAATTGGCCAAAGCCAGGGTGGCTTTGGCCAATTATGGCTCAGGGGGTTTAGTACATGCCCCACACTATATAAGGCCACCTGCACGTCAGCCCTGTGTAGTGTGTTCCGGCATTGCGAGACAGAGAGACAGTGTCATTTGATTTAAGTTAGATAGATTAGGCAGGACAGTCAGTCAGTTAGCTGCACTTACAGTGTATTGTGTGTGTATATATATATATATATATGCATCCCAGGTGTTATATATATATATATATATATATATATATATATATATATATATATATATATATACACACTGTATTCAGTTTAGCTAGACACGTTCCTGTTATTATCTTCCTACTGACAGGCAGGCAGGTGTTGTTACAGTATTTACAGCTACCTGAAGAAAATTGCTGGTGTTCTTCTGATCCTATTAGTACCAAAGTCAGGCAGCTACAGTATTTACAGTGCACAGTGTTCAGCTAAAGCTACAAGTTAGTGTAGTGCGACCTCTGCACAGTGTTCAGCTAAAGCTACAAGTTAGTGTAGTGCGACCTCTGCACAGTGCTCAGCTAAAGCTACAAGTTAGTGTAGTGCGACCTCTGCACAGTGTTCAGCTAAAGCTACAAGTTAGTATAGTGCGACCTCTGCACAGTGCTCAGCTAAAGCTACAAGTTAGTGTAGTGCGACCTCTGCACAGTGTTCAGCTAAAGCTACCTGTAGAAGATTGGTGGTGTTTTTCTGATCCTATCACTACCGCAGGCAGCTACATTATTTACACGTTAGTGTAGTGCAACCTCTGCACAGTGTTCAGCTAAAGCTACAAGTTAGTGTAGTGCGACCTCTGCACAGTGTTCAGCTAAAGCTACAAGTTAGTGTAGTGCGACCTCTGCACAGTGTTCAGCTAAAGCTACAAGTTAGTGTAGTGCGACCTCTGCACAGTGCTCAGCTAAAGCTACAAAGTTAATGTAGTGCAACCTCTGCACAGTGTTCAGCTAAAGCTACCTGTAGAAGATTGGTGGTGTTCTCAGCAGGCCATTAGTATGTCTGAAAGGCCAACAAGGAGAGGCAGACAGTCACAAGCCAATAAAAGAGGGCAAGCAGGCTCTGTGTCTAGAGGCAACAGTGCTGGTCGTGGACACGGTGCATCCTCATCAGCACGTGGCCATGGGACACGCTTGGCCTTTTTTTCGGCAGCTGGCCGTGTTGAGCCGCAACATGCGGAAGACTTGGTCGAGTGGATGACCAAGCCGTCCTCATCCTCCTCATCCTCTCTCACCCATGCTCAGGGTACTTTGTCTGGCAAAGCAGCTGCCAACCTGGCCTCTTCCCTCGGCTCAATGGAATAAGTCACTCCTTCCCTAGCCCCACCATGTCCTCCTGAGGAGTCCCCGAACTGTTTGACCACAGTGTTGGGTACATGCTCCAGGAGGATGCCCAGCGTTTTGAAGGCTCTGATGATGGTACTCAGCTAGAGGAAGACAGTAACGTGAGCCCAGACAGAGGGGGTGCCCAAGAAGGACAGCAATCTGGCAGTCATGTTGCCCCTGCTGCAGCATACTGCCAGGTTTGCTCCAGTGATGAGGAGGGAGGGGATGATGAGGTCACTGACTCCACTTGGGTGACTGATAGGAGAGAGGAGGAGGAGGCACATCACCAACGAGGCAGGATGCCCTCCAGGGGCCAGCTTAAGGGCAGCACACTGACTGCATCACACCACAAAGCTCCACATGTGCGGGGCGCTGCTGTCACTGCGTGTTATTCCAAAAGTTCTTTGGTGTGGGCCTTTTTGGAGACGAGTGCATCAGATCGCACCGCTGCTATTTGCAACAAACGTATCTCGCGTGGCCAAAACATCTCCCGCTTGGGCACCACATGCTTGACCAGACATATGTTGACCTGACCTGCCATGCAGTTCGTTGGCAAGCGTACCTAAAAGACCCACACCTAAGAACAAAGAGGGCCTCTCCTTGCTCCTCATCAGCTGAGATCTCCAACCCCACTATACCTTCAGTCCTCTCTGAGACCTGCACTGAGAGGAATGAAGGTGTAGAATTAGGTGTGTCACAGCCAAGTACTTGTGGGCAATCTGCTATCGGTACACCGACGTCAGATTGTACCAGGCAAGTTTCCCTGCCCCAGCTGCTGCACCGCCGAAAGAAGTTCGCTCCCAGCCATCCACATGCCCAGCGGTTGAATGCTAGCTTGGCAAAATTGCTAGCACTTCAACTGCTACCTTTTCAGTTGGTAGACTCTGCCCCCTTCCGTGAGTTTGTAGAATGTGCGGTTCCTCAGTGGCAGGTACCCAAATGCCACTTTTTCTCACGGAAGGCGATTCCGGCTCTCTGCCGGCATGTGGAAGGCAATGTCCATGCCTCGCTGGACAGGGCGGTCAGCGGTAAGGTGCATATTACCGCTGACTCATGGTCCAGCAGGCATGGACAGGGACGTTACCTTAGTTTCACGGCGCATTGGGTGACTCTGCTGGCAGCTGGGAAGGATGCAGGACAAGGTGCAGTAGTGTTGGAGGTTGTTCCACCACCACGCCTCCAAAATACTACTACTGGTGATTCTGACACACCTCTCTCCTCCACCCCCTCCTCTTCTTCTTCCTCCATGGCCTCTTCCTGTGCTTTGTCCTCGGAACCAGCGATGCTCCGTAGGCGTTCAAGGGGCTACGCAAGTACACAGGCCAAAAGATGCCATGCGGTGTTTGAGCTGGTGTGCTTGGGGGACAGGAGCCACACTGGGGCACAGGTTCTGTCAGCTCTGCAGGAGCAGGTACAGAGGTGGTTGACGCCACGCCAAATTAAAGCAGGAATAGTGGTTTGCGACAATGGCACCAACCTTCTCTCCACCCTCCGATAGACCCAGAGGACTCCAGACCGAATGCCTCAGCAAACCTACGCTGCATGGCCTCCCTGATCCTGCAAAGCCTGCGGAAGGATCCTCGTATTTGTGGTATCAAGGAGAGGGATCGATACTGGCTGGCAACCCTCCTTGATCCACGTTACAAGGGTAAGGTTGCGGACCTTATCTTGCCGTTGCAGAGAGAGCACAGGATGAAACATCTTCGGGAGGCCTTGCAGAAAGGTCTGTGCAACGCGTTCCCAGAGACTGGGAGGTTACAAACTCCTGTTCCTGGACAACATGTTGCTGAGGCTTCGGTCAGTCAAAGAAGGAGCGGTGGAGAAGGTGGCCGTCTGACCGATGCGTTCAGACAATTTTTTTAGTCCACAGCCCCAAGGTATGATCGGTTCCAGCAACCATCGCCAGCGCCTGTTTTACATGGTGCAGGAATACCTAGGGGCAAGATCTGACTTGGACACCTTCCCACCGAAAATCCTCTGGGTTACTGGGTCTTGAGGATGGATCACTGGCCAGAGCTTGCAATTGAGCTACTGTCCTGCATCCAGCGTTCTTTCAGGACGCACATTCAGTGTTGCTGGAGGTTTTGTAACCGATCACAGGGTGCGCCTGTCCACCGACTCGGTCGATCGACTGACCTTCATAAAAATTAATCAGGCTTGGATCACCACCAGCTACCAAGCACCTGATGCTGATGTAACCGAATAATTTTTTCTGAAATGTCAGATCCCTTCAAGACTGCCTATGCTGATGCTGAGTGACTATCCTGTTATGCTGAGTGACTATCCTCTTCCTCCTCAGTGATCATGCTGATAGCTTGTAAGAATATTTTTGGTTCTGGGCGCCGCCACCAGTGGCTAAGGCCCAATTTTTCAGCCCCTGTTTAACAGGGGCGTGTAATTACAATTTTTGATGCAATATTTTGCAAGGAGGGTTCGTTGCTGCACTCAACTAGAGTATTTGTGAGGGGTTGCAGTGTTGTGGCACCAGTGCCTAAGACCCAATTTTTCTGCTCCTGTTTAACAGGGGCATGTAATTACAATTTTTGATGCAATACTTTGCAGCAGGGCTTGTTCCTGCGCTCCAACTAGAGTATCTGTGAGGGATTGCAGTGCTGTGGCACCAGCACCAGTGCCTAAGGCCCAATTTTTCAGCCCCTGTTTAGCAGGGGCGTGTAATTACAATTTTTGATGCAATATTTTACAGAAGGGCTCATTCCTGCGCTCCAACTAGAGTATCTGTGAGGGGTTGTAGTGTTGTGGCACCAGTGCCTAAGGCCCAATTTTTCTGCCCCTGTTCAACAGGGACATGTAATTACAATTCTTGATCTAATATCTCACAGCAGGGCCCGTTTCTGTGCCCACCAAGAGTAACTGTGAGGACTTACAGTGTTGTGGCACCAGCACCAACACCACCACCAAAGGCCCAATTTTCTGCCCCTGTTCAACAAGTGCATGTAATTACAATTTTTGATCTAATATTTCACAGCAGGGCCCGTTCCAGCTCCCACCAAGAGTAACTGTGAGGACTTACAGTGTTGTGGCAACACCACCACCAAAGGCCCAATTTTTCTGCCCCTGTTTAACAGGGGCATGTAATTACAATTCTTGATCTAATATTTCACAGCAGAGCCCGTTCCTGCGCCCACCAAGAGTAACTGTGAGGGCTTACAGTGTTGTGGCAACACCAACACCTAAGGCCCCAATTTCTGCAGAGTATATAGGGCAGGCCCCTACTTTCAAACATCCAACTTACAAACGACTCCTACTTGCAAACGGATGGAGACAACAGGAAGTGAGATGAAATCTACCCCTAGGAGGGGAAATTCTCTCCTGTAAGAGTTAATATGGGAAAAACATGTCTCCTTTCCACTGATGCTTTATCACCAATCCTTGTTTCACTAAAAACCCCAAATTGTCAAAAAACATTTGTCATTCGGACAGAAAGTGAGGTGAAATCTTCTGAAGAGGCGCACGGACAGCAAAACAAATGTCACAGGGGTGATAACCCTTCCCTATATTTTCCAAAAAGCTTAAAAATAGATTTTTTGGCTGGAACTACACTTTAAAAATGTACCAGTTCAAAATTACAAACAAATTCTACTTAACAACAAACCTACAGTCCCTGTCTTGTTTGCACCGCCTGTATACTGCTGTTCAGAGGGCCTGGGGCCCCACGCCTTTCCTTTTTTTAATTTGGGTGTGGGGTTCCCCTTAATATCCATACAAGACCCAAAGGGCCTTGTAATGGACTGGGGGGGGGGGTACCCATGCCATTTGTCTCACTGATTTTCATCCAGATTAACGGGACCAGACCATTACATTAAAGCCGTAAGCAGTTTTAAATGACTTTTATTCCTTTGAAAATGTCATTTTGTGCAGGGACTGTTCTAAGCACGGGAAACACGTGCCACTTTACAGGCATACTATAGACACCCCCCAGGTACAATATTTAAAGGAATATTTCACTTTTTTTTCACTTTAAGCATCATTAAAATCACTGCTCCGGAAAAACGTCCGTTTTTAAAACTTTTTTTTGCATTGATACATGTTCCCTGGGGCAGGACCCAGGTCCCCAAACCCTTTTTAGCACAATACCATGCAAATTAGCCTTTAAAATAAGCACTTTTGATTTCAAACGTTCGCTTCCCATAGACTTCAATGGGGTTCTAACGTTCGTGCGAACCGGGGGGTGTTCGGCTCATCCCTACTTTTTTATCTATACCAGTATGGTAACAAACCACTTACTTTATTGTATACAATACAGAAATCCCATCCACAGTTACATTAAGATTTTTTCATACACACTTTTTTGGGGGACTGCGTGTGTGCTCCTGGTCCATGCTTGGGTCCTTTCCTCAGCTCCCGTGTTGGACATATTTATCTGGCTGACCTCCGGCAGGTGGTATCGTATGGCCTAATATCAGCTCTTATGTGAGTACTTTCAGTTATGGTCGTTTATCTGTTCATCATCATCCTTTATCCCTCTACCCCTCCAGTCTGTGGTTATATCAAACTATAATGGTGATTTTTTTTTTTTTATCCCCTTTTTAGTATATGGATGCACTTGCTCCTGATGAGTGGATAGAAGTCCACGAAACGTCGTCAAGCTTATTTTGATGCATCCATCTCATATTTATGATTCTAGATGGTTTTTATTGCTCTACCACCATGATACAATGTTATGCCTACTCCATTTGGGGGACTGTGATGTATAATATTTACTTTCTGTGTCATGTTGGTGACTATCCTCAATATTTATGTTGATACTTTGTGTTTTATATGCCAATGTGCTATTATGTGTTTATATGGGTTGATCCATATAATTTTCCATACAATTTTTTACATATGTATATGGTTTTGTCTGGCTCTACCCCACGCACCTCATCTAAAGTCCCACCCCCCCTTTTTTTTTTTGCAAAAGCAACCAGGGATGGAGGCGCAATATTACCCGTTGCATCTCATTTAAAGTCCCAAATATCCCCTTTTTTCTTTGATACCCAAACAAAATTGACGTCCTTTTTTTCCCACAAATAGAGCTTTCTTTTGGTGGTATTTGATCATCTCTGTGATTTTTATTTTTTGCTCTATA
The DNA here is from genome assembly GCF_042186555.1 of Aquarana catesbeiana. Classification (NCBI taxonomy): domain Eukaryota; kingdom Metazoa; phylum Chordata; class Amphibia; order Anura; family Ranidae; genus Aquarana; species Aquarana catesbeiana. The sequence goes on along the minus strand of NC_133325.1, from coordinate 731,359,982 downwards.
AACAAAAAAAAGTGACAATTTTGAAAAAAACACAATATTTTGTACTTTTTGCTATAATAAATATCCCCAAATGTTTTTTTAAAAAAGCAAATTTTTTCCTCAGTTTAGGTTGATATGTATTCTTCTACATATTTTTGGTAATTAAAATTGCAATAAGCGTATATTGATTGGTTTGCGCAAAAGGCATAGCATCTACAAAATAGAGGATAGATTTATGGCATTTTTATTATTATTTTTTTTTGTACTAGTAATGGCAGTGATCTGCTATTTTTATCAGGACTGCAACATTATGGCGGACAGATCAGACACTTTTGACACATTTTTGGGACCATTGGCATTTATACAGCGATCAATGCTATAAAAATGCACTGATTACTGTGTAAATGTCACTGGCAGGGAAGGGGTTAACACTAGGGGGCATTCAAGGGGTTAACTGTGTTCCCTAGGGAGTGATTCTAACTGTGGGGAGAGGGGACTGACTGGGTGAGGAGACCGATCATTGTTCATACTTAGTATCAGCAACAGATCACTCTTCTCACCCCTCACAGCACGGAGATCTGTCTGTTTACATTGACAGATCTCTGTTCTGTCTCTGTGTGGAGTGATCGCGATCGAATAATGACCTTAAAGCAGATTTGCTGATTTGGGCACAATTTTTGGATACATAAAATGGGAGGTCTTTCTTTAAGGAGGAATTCATAGATGCAGCTGATTTCGAATTGTTTACGGATTGCGGCAGTTTGGCGCAGCCATTGGTCTTGCGGCAGGTGGCCACCCTCTTGGATACTCAGTAAAGCTATTAAGAACATTGTACTGCTGGAACTCTTTCCAGTCATTGTGGCAATAGAAATCTGGGGGGATTTTTTCATTAATAAATGCATTGTCATTCAATCAGACAACAAAGGGGTAGTTTTTGCTGTTAACTGCTTGTCATCAAAATCCCCTAAACTCCTTTTGTATCATTATGTTTGCGTTTAAACATTTGGGTTAAAGCAAGTTATGTACCTGGGTTCCATAATGTTATTGCGGATGCTCTGTCTCGGTTCCAGATGGTCCCTTTCCGCACCTTACTTCCCCGGGCAGATCCAGCTGGCTTTCCTTGTCCGAACCATCTGTGGACTTTGATTTGAGCCCCATTAGTATCGCTGTTCGGAATTCTGTCACTCCGAAAACATGAGCTGAATATTCGGCTGCATGGAGGAGATAGACATTTTTCAACGATACTTTGGGTTTTTGTTATACGGTACCTTCAGAGAGAACTATTTTAGCATTTGTATGTAGTTTGTTGGAGGAAGCTATATCGGCCAGCCAGATATCTAAAATATTGGCGGGTATTTCTTTTTTCTTTAAAAAAATGCAATTTCCGGCATGCAGTAGTCTCTTTTTGGTTTGGCAGGCCATTAGGGGTATAGACGTTCGCACATGGCTCCTGATGACTGTAGGCCCATTACATTTGAGATGTTAAAAAACCTGACCTCAGTGGTGTCTGTAGTCTGCTATTCATCTTATGAAGCTCTGCTTTTTTAGAGGTTTATATGTAATACCATTCTTCGGGGCTTTACGGCTATCAGAAAAGGTACCCAGTAATAAGAAAGGGTGTTCAGGCTTGTTGTCCCATCACATGGTGGTTGGGGATTCATTGGTGAAAATACTTATTGCCAAATCCAAAACTGACCAGTTGGGCAAGGGTGTATGGATTATGCTGTTTTCATGTTCGGATCCAGCTATTTGTCCAGTTGGGGTAATCCATCAATTCTTCACCTGTAGGCCCGTTAAATCAGGTCAGTTCCTCATTCATGGTTCTCCAGTGACCAGATTTAAATTTGTTGCAGTTTTCAGGAAATGTACTCAGAGTTTAGGTTTGCAGGAATTCCGTTTCACACCCCATTCCTTTCGTATTGGGGCGGCAACGGAAGCGGCCAGACTTGGACTTAATGAGGCCTTAATTAAGAGATTGGGAAGATGGGAATCTAAGCGTTATCGTATTTATGTCCGCCCTAACCTTTTGCTTTGAATTTTAGGTCAGAAACAATATGTTTGGATAATCGGACATTCTTACATTTTCTGGGTGCATAAACGAGCGTCTCATCGTTGCTATACGGCTAATTTAAATATCAACCCCGAAACTTGCACCAGTCTGTGGAAAGGAGTAAGAGGTTTACAGTGGTCAAATTTATTTTATTATATTTCTGAATTGTATTTACTGTGGCCATCACCTTCGGTGATGGTTACTCACCTGGGCTGGAATGATGTGGGTCATATGAAGACCTTAGACTTGATCAACAGGATCAAGCATGACCTGCACCAATTGAGTATGTCATCTCCAAACACAACTATTGTTTTTTCGGATATTGTTCCCAGATTACTATGGTTATCACATCTCGAGTTAAAGAATTTTGAGAAAATTTGGAGGGTGAATCACTCTGTGGAGAAATAAATGCCTCTTATAGGGGGGTTATCGTTTTGGCATCTCGATTTGGAGGGTGGTTTTTCGGGCCTTTATTGGGAGGATTTGGTACATCTCTCTGATGTGGGATTGGACATTTTTAACTGGGGTTTGCAGGGAATGATTGAAATGGCCGTGGGTTTGGGGTAGGTCGGTGCTTTGGCCATTACATGGGCAAAGCTCCGACTTTGTGCGGACTGGGTATTATAAAGTTGATGAAATATAAATTGCTTGAGTCATCAAGGCTAAGCAATTTTGAGAATGATAATTTGATTTGAGTTAGAATTGTGATATGTTTATGAAAAGTTTTATGTGCCGCGGCCAGGGCTTTTTTTCAGCTGGAACTTGGTGGAATTCAGTTTCACCACCTCTGGCTCAGGCCCTCTACTTCCTGATCAACAATATCACTTGTAAACACAGAAGCGTGGCTTCTGTGTTTACATGTGATAGCTTGTCTCCCAACAGCTCCCACAGATCTGATCTCCTGAGCGGCTCCCACTGAGTGTATGATGGAGACAAGGGAGGTGCAGGTGCTGACACCCCCACTAGATGATCTTCCTGCAAGTGAGAGAGGCAGAGCCTCCTACAGAGTGTGGGTAGATACTAGAGCTCCCTGGGTGCTTCAGCTTAATACAGCAACACAATTAAGACAAGTGGAAGATGGTGGAGCTTTCAATGAGGAAGAAGATGGGGCAGTAGAAGGGGGGTTGCGTGCAGAGGTTAGAGCTAAGAGGGGTGAAAGTGAGATGGGAATGGGGGTGCAGAGGTAGGCATCTGTGGAAGAAAGCTAAGCCATGCACTCTGTGTAGTGCAGCACACCCCTGAACTCTGCACTCTCTGTGTAACAACCCCCCAACTTTGAATTCTGTACATAATGCACTCCTGGTATTTAATGCCCCTTTAAGACACTTCAACTGTTAATGAAATTTGACCACATCCTCTATTTGATGGGGTTTGGAGGGTATGTGTGGGGGGAGGGGGTTTTTGGGGGGTCGTTGTTGAGTTCCTGCACCTATTGTCTGAGGAAAAAAAAGGCCTGGCCGCGGCCAGTTTATGCCAATATTTGAGTGTGGTGTCATTATTTGTTGATTGTGCTTGGAGATGGGGGGGGGGTGCAGAGTGCAATCCCATATAAAAGGAGGACACAATTATTTAGGCACACCTTTATGGGGTTGCCTCTGCCTTCACCCCAGGTGTTAGCTGATTAGGATGGTCAGATTATTCAGGATAATCAAGGGACATTTGGCCCTTCCTGCTCATCTGAGGGCAGGTAGGAATGGGCCAATGAGAAGTGGAACTCTCTGGAAGCAGTGGAGCTTATTATATAAGGGCAAACTATCCCTGGAGTTTTTGCTGACAGGCTGAAGGTCCAGTTGAAGAAGAGACCCCCCCCCCGTCGTGTGCACTTTATAAGGGGGGCTGGTTATTATAAAGTTGATGAAATATAAATTGCTTGAGTCATCAAGGCTAAGCAATTTTTAGAATGATAATTTGATTTGAGTTAGAATTGTGATATGGTTATGAAAAGTTATGAATTTATTTGTAAACCAATAAAGATGCCGCGGCCAGTTTATGCCAATATTTGAGTGTAGTGTCATTATCTGTTGATTATGTTTGGAGATGGGGGGGGAAGGGTGTAGAGCGCAATCCCATGAGCTCAGGAGATTGTTGTTGTTTTTTATGTGTTTGTATGCATCGCATACTAGCATTTAATGACAGACTTACCTGTAAAAGGGATCCCTTCAGTAGTGGGCTGTTACTGCTGACAGGGCTTCCATCTTCACTTGGTGTCCTTTCAGGGTTTGCGGGCCCTGGCCATTTAAAAAGGTAGAGTCACGATGATGTCACTCCCAGCCATGTGCACGGGAGTCACGGCGATGTCACAGCACTCTTGATTGACAGCCCATTCCGTGTACTTTCAATTCAGAGAGCTGCGTGAATGCGCCGGTTACATCACCAGTTGCAGAATTTGTAAATATCTTCTAAATCAGTGGTCATCAACCCTGTCCTCAGGACCCACTAACAGGCCAGGTTTTCTGTTTTACCTTGGGGAGATGCAGACTAGAATAATGCAATCACTCAGAGGCGTTGCTAGGGGGGTGCGGGGGGTGCGGTCCGCACCCGGGTGACACCCGCTAGAGGGGTGACACCCTCCCGACGGTGTGGAAAGAACTGGTATTTTTTTTTTTTTTTAATCAGCTGACCCGTTCACCCCGCACTCCGCAGCCTGCCGGGTTGAAACAACACACACCTCCAGCGCTGTGGCGGCGCTTGGTATGTCAGTGTGTGAGCGTGCTGCGTTTCCTTCTTCCTCCTCCTAAGCCAGCCTGTCACATTTCATCTCTCACACTGCGCTGCAGAGTGAGAGATTATGTCACTATCTACAAACACTACTATCTCCGCCCGGGCGGCGCGGCAGCTGTACGCTTTGAAGCTGCCCTCCTCTCTTCTCTCCACTGGCACTGAACACTCGATCTGGCTGTATGCCTGGACAGGAAGTGCAGGAAACGGCCGAAGGGTAAGGATCCGGGGCAAGGTGAGGAGGGGGGAGTCTCGCCCCTCTCTGTGTCTCACCCCTCTCATCCCCCTCTTTCCCTCACCCCCACCCTCTCTTTCAACCACCCTCTCTCTCTCATCCCCCTCTCTGTCAACCCCACTTTCCTCTCTCACCCTTCCACTCCCTCTCTGTCACTCCCCACCCCCCTCACTGTCTCCTTCACTCCCCCCTCTCTCTCTCTCTCATTACCCTCTCTGGCACCCCCCCTCCTCTCTCTCTCTCACCCCCACCCCCCTTGCCCCCTCTTTGTCACCCCCGCCCTCCTCTCTTTCTATCTATCACCCCCCTTACCCCCTCTTTGTCACCCCCGCCCTCCTCTCTTTCAATCTATCACCCCCCTTACCCCCTCTTTGTCACCCCCGCCCTCCTCTCTTTCTATCTATCACCCCCCACCCCCTCTCTCTTTCACCCCTCACTCACCCTCAACCCCTCTCACCCCATCTCCCTCTCTCACCCTATCTCTCTCTCTCACCCCATCTCTCTCTCTCACCCCATCTCCCTCTCTCACCCCATCTCCCTCTCTCACCCCATCTCTCTCTCTCACCCCATCTCTCTCTCTCACCCCTTCTCTCTCTCTCACCCCTTCTCCCTCTCTCACCCCATCTCCCTCTCTCACCCCTTCTCCCTCTCTCACCCCTTCTCCCTCTCTCACCCCATCTCTCTCTCTCACCCCATCTCCCTCTCTAACCCCTTCTCCCTCTCTCACCCCTTCTCCCTCTCTCACCCCATCTCTCTCTCACCCCATCTCTCTCTCACCCCATCTCTCTCTCTCACCCCATCTCTCTCTCTCTCTCTCTCTCTCACCCCTTCTCCCTCTCTCACCCCTTCTCTCTCTCTCACCCCTTCTCTCTCTCTCTCTCTCTCTCTCTCTCTCTCTCTCTCACCCCTTCTCCCTCTCTCACCCCTTCTCTCTCTCTCACCCCTTCTCCCTCTCTCACCCCTTCTCCCTCTCTCACCCCATCTCCCTCTCTCACCCCATCTCCCTCTCTCACCCCTTCTCCCTCTCTCACCCCTTCTCCCTCTCTCACCCCTTCTCTCTCTCTCACCCCATCTCCCTCTCTCTCACCCCATCTCCCTCTCTCTCACCCCATCTCCCTCTCTCACCCCATCTCCCTCTCTCACCCCTTCTCTCTCTCTCTCTCTCACCCCTTCTCCCTCTCTCACCCCTTCTCCCTCTCTCACCCCTTCTCCCTCTCTCACCCCATCTCCCTCTCTCACCCCTTCTCTCTCTCTCTCACCCCATCTCTCTCTCACCCCATCTCTCTCTCTCACCCCTTCTCTCTCTCTCACCCCATCTCCCTCTCTCACCCCATCTCTCTCTCACCCCATCTCTCTCTCTCTCACCCCATCTCTCTCTCTCTCACCCCTTCTCCCTCTCTCACCCCTTCTCCCTCTCTCACCCCTTCTCCCTCTCTCACCCCTTCTCTCTCTCTCACCCCATCTCCCTCTCTCACCCCATCTCTCTCTCTCACCCCATCTCTCTCTCTCACCCCTTCTCCCTCTCTCACCCCATCTCTCTCTCTCACCCCTTCTCTCTCTCTCTCACCCCTTCTCTCTCTCTCTCTCTCACCCCATCTCCCTCTCTCACCCCATCTCCCTCTCTCACCCCATCTCTCTCTCTCACCCCTTCAGAGTCCAGTGCCTATAGGCTCCTGTGATGTAAATCTGGCCCTGGAGAGAGAGGCGGGTAGGGGGAACAGGGACAAGTAAAGGGAGCGGAAGAAGAGATAGAAATAACAAGAAAGATAGATAGAGAGAGAGAAAAGGGAGAGATAGAAAGACAAATAGAGAAAGAGAGAGAGAGAAAAGGGGAAGAAGGGAGAACATAGAGAAAACAGTAGGGTAAAAATATATTGGGAAGAGGTTATTGTGGGGGGGGGGGTGACACCATGTTTTCTCGCACCAGGTGACACCAACCCTAGTGACGCCACTGCAATCACTGAGCAGCAAATGATATCACCTGTGATATATTTCAGTTATCTTGCAAACCTGGCCTGTTAGTGGGCCCTGAGGACAGGGTTGATGACCACTGTTCTAAAGAGTGAACGTTTAGGGGATATTCATTGTACCTACAGGTAAGCTTTATTATAAGGTTATATATTATATATTATAAGCTTTATTGTAGGTTCAAGTGACCATGCATGAGTTAACTACCACTTTAACAATACGTATAGTTAAATGAATATACATAGGCTGCAATTGCTAACCTCCTTGAAAAAGTATACTTGCGTTGTACATTGTGGCGACATTCACATTGAAAAGCAAGCATTTGTGCCAACATAAAGAAGGTTCAAGAGCAGTTTGGGCCACATTGGGGTCTGTTGGCAGTCCAGTTAAAATTAATAGGGTGCCTAATGCAACACACAGTAACGTGCATGCAAGTAGAACAAAACTTTTTTTTGTCGTTTTTGATAGAGGGTTTTCGCCCCTGTCAGACTTTTTTTTGCCATCTATATCCCACTGGGGAGATTTCCCTTCACTTCCTGTCCCACGTAACCAACAGATACTGTATAACTATTTGCCGCCCAAGCCTATTCTGACACTTACCATATACATGTAAAAAAATCAGCATTCATTTTTACTAGGTAATTACTTATAAACCCCTAAATATTGTATTATTTCTGAAAGCAAAGACCCGGGGGGGAAAAAAGTTGGTTGTTGCAATTTTTAATGTCACACGATATTTGCACAGATTTTTTGGAAAAAACAGTCTTTCATGAATTTTAGTGCACATAAACAAAATATAATACCCTATTGTTTAGTAACATATAAAAGATGATGTTACACCAAGTAAAAAGATACCTAACATGTTACGCTTAAAAATTCTGCTTGCCCAAAGGAATGGAGACAAAATACAGTACTTAAAAATCTCCATAGGCAACACTTTAAAAGCATTTACAGGTTACTAGTTTGGAGTTCCACAGAAGGTCTGGTGCTAGGATTATTGCTCTTACTTTGATATTCGCGGTGATACCTCACGTGTGGTGAGATCACCGTTTACATATTGACCGACATACATGTGCACATTTGTGCGTGAGCACAGGGAGACAGGGACGCTTTAATTTTGTTATTTTTTTTATATTTTTTTTACACTGTCTCTTTATTTATTTTTTTATCAACTATATTGCAATAACAAGGGGTGAACAACATCCCTTGTGATGACAATAAGCATGACAGGTGCTCTTTATGGAGAGATCTAGGCTCTATTGGCACTATTAGACCCCAGGTCTCTCCTCTGCCCTCAAAAGCATCTGGTTAAAATAAGATCGGTTTAATCAGATGCTTTGACAACCGGTAATGACTTGTAAACAACAAACCAAAACCAGAAGTGACAAAATGCTTGTTGCTTACAGTTTCTTAGACCATAGAAATGATCGAGGAACTTTTATCCCTCCCTCATCTTTATAGCAAGTCAACGCAATGGCTTCAGTCCAGGGCTTCCTAGTAAAATGGGAGAACCCTGGAAAATGAGGGAAGGCAGCGAGGAGGCCACCTTCCTCCACATGTAAAAGGATGTACGTCCATATGGGGCAAGTGGATAAGAGCATGACATCACCGGCCTGCCTCTCCACCTGGTCCAATCAAAAAACACTTTGCATTCATTCAGAAAATACAAAGCATTCTCTAAATGGTGCCCGTACCTCTTGTGTTCAGAATGCAACAGGGCAGCTACTCAGCACGGACTGGAGAAGCAAGTGAAGATCACTGGAGTAGTGGTGTCTGCATTAGTGATTTCCAGCTTCTAAGGACATCAGTCTATGGTATATATATATATATATATATATATATATATATATATATATATATATATATAGTTATATCGGTCCAAGCTGAGCCAATGTAACTATGTATAAAATATCCATACCTAGAATTCTTCTTTAGGCCCCTTTCACAGAGGTCCGATCAGGTCGGCTGTCCATTTTTTCAGCCAGACCCAATCAGATCCTTCATTCTGCTCTATGAGCAGTTGAATGTAAACGGACTTGTGTATGTTTACACCCAGCTACCTCCGGGTCTGATCCAATTTGGCAAAAAAAAAAAAACAGAAGGGAATTCGGTCCCTCCTGTCTGGCTGGATCGGAGGGCAGTCAGGTGTAAACAGACAGCTGCTCCATTTATATCTGGCTGCCCATAGAGCAGAGACATCTGTGTCCGTGTCCACTCTACATAAGCGGAGCGGGCACTAACCTGTCATCCAGTCATGCAGAGGACAGATCCCCTGGGCCTTAAGGTGAAATGTAATGCCAAAAATTCTCCTTTTGGTTTAGGATAGAGCTAGGAATGGTTACAATCCCCTGCAAAGAGATTTCCCTTTACCTCCTGTCCCAGAAACACAACAGAAAGTAAAAGGAAATCTCTCTAAAGTGAGGGGAAATCCAATTTTAGTCAGTAGGCACGGAAAAGCATACCCACTGGTAATAACCCTAAAACGTGGGATTTTGCTTCACTTCCTTACCAGCACAATGGTCAACAGGAGACTTAGGGACACTCAATCTTTCTAGAGGAACAAAGACTGCAAAAAAAAAAAAAAGTTGATGGAGTCTTAAAGTATATGTAAACCCTCACCTTGTAAAACAACCCATTCAGTATGAAAGGTAAAACATTTGTGTGTATGCATAACAAAACATTCTAAATATCTTTTTCCACTTTTTAAAAGTGATCACATATTCTCTGTTCTCAGCAGCACACTGATCTTCCCAGTGAATGGCTGTGCAGGCGTGTGTGTGTGTGTGTGAGCATATTTCTGTTTCTGTTAGGAAAGCAGAGGGACTGGTAGGAACACCAGGCATTTCAATCGTAGCACTACCCCTGCAGAGGCTGCTGGCAACTGGTTCCCCTATTCCTGCACAGCCAGGCAACAAGCATTTTCTATTCACATCTGGACACAAGAAATCAGTCTCTGAGCTTGGTTTTGTTGCTTTATTAGGGGTGATAACTTGGATGGGGAAAAGGGGTTATGAGATTACTGACATAAAATCACACACATAGGTTGGACTTGTGTCTTTTTTCAACCTCACCTACTATGTAACTATACAGAAACAATGAATGGGGACAATTTCCTTCCTGTGTACAAAATCCTGAACTGTCCTCCTTCCTGGACATCGTCAGTCTTTAGTGATCAGAAGTAAAAGTCTCTTGAGGATTAGGAGCTCTCAGCCCCTTTAGAAAATAGCACAATATGTTGTGAGCTGGATACAGGAGTACCTCTTCTTCTCTCCTCTGTAGAACTTCTCCCAGCTCTACTGCCTGCAGGAACTATTAGGCTGCTTGTCTACCACCCTACCTGGCTGCTCCGAAGATCTCCTAGGACAAGGGATAGGAAGAGTTAAGCACAGCGCCATCCTCCTGAAAGTTTGCTACATGTGGCAGTCTCTCCCCATGTGAATCCCTGGGTGTGCTGATGTACTTACTCTGTCCTCTTCACTGCCTGCTGCTGCTTAGGCAAGATTCCTCCTCAAACCGAAATGCTGATAGGATCTTTCCAAGCCAGCCCAAGCTCAGCCTGAAAGCAGAGCCTCCCCATCCCAGAGCCAGGGGTCCCCTCCTTAGGCCACCAACAGCCTCCTCAACACTCCATCTTCCACCCAACTCCCCTGCTGGCATGACTTCCCCATATTTAAGGGCTGATCTAGCCACCCTGCTAGACATTCTGCCTGGGGATTGGCCAGGTTCCCTCAAGTATGCAGATCAGGACCTCCTGGTCTCCACTCACTAACTTCTAGAAGCTTCTCCAAACTTCTACATCCATTGGGAGGTACCAGAGACCTGCCTCTGTGGAGCCATCCAGCCTGGCCTGCAGTAACCCTGACCAAATTTATGACTCACAAACTTACCATGAGTCATAACTTAAATTTGCCTGTACTAACACTAGTAGCACACTAGAGGGTGCTACACACCCAACGGAAGCAATTCAAATAGAACAGAATGCTTTTTCATACAAGTACCTGGTATAGCAAGCAGGTACAGTAGCCAGTTGGGTATACATATACTTCTCCGTTCTACAAAAATCTAAATAAAAATTTCTTTAGACAAACCCTAAAGTGACACTTAACATTATGCTTTTTCTCCAAAAATAATCTATACACATCCACTACATAATAGCCCTGTAATCTATGTTTCTTACTAATGTTTTTTAGGCTTCATTTAGGTGTGTGGTTGGGTGGTGGCAAAAATGTGTGGTTGAGCCATGTTTTTTCCGCCCACCAACTGACCCCCCCCCTTAAGCTGTAATAGGTAGCAGATGGGGGTGTTTACATGCTGCGGTCGCGATGCTTCATATAGCACCTACAGCAAGGTTTACCCAACGTATAGCGATCGGCAGGTGGCAAGCCTGCCACCCTACACATTTAAGCAAACTCCCTATGCCCCCCTGTAACAGGAAGTCAAATCACAGCAGCAAAAAAAAAAAAAAAAAAAAGGAATTTGGAGATTTGAAGGAGGCCGAGAGCATTAGAAGGAACTTTTAAATATATATTTAATTTTTTTTTTTTTTTTAACTAAAGTTTAGTGTCACTTTAACCTTACCTGGTAACAGTAGAGTTAAACTGCTGAAAGGAAAGAAAGCTCTTTGCTGTGAGTTTATTTTTAGACTTAGTTTTGGCCACAGAATTGGTGTAATCCTAGCTTGCAGCTTTTTTCCCCCTAGCAGACTGAATTATTAGCATTGCAGAACCAGAGATGTAGCAACCTGACTGATCTCCTCAATCGCACTTCTAAACAAGTCTCTGTAACATACATTCCGAATGTAAATCCGTCCCCAGATCTCCATCTTAAGAGGAGCTAATTCTTAAGAAGAACCAGAACCAACCTGGAAAAGTGGCATAATGTGACATAATGCAGTGGGAACAAAAAGCCAGACGTTCTCCTGGGGCTTTCATCATCCGCTCAGAATTACCATAACTTTTATATATTTTACAGAAGATGAAGAGCCGGGTGCTTTCAGCTCCTTTTATTCTCTTTAAGAAGAATTTAACAATATGCCACCACCAGTAATCACCAACTGAAATCTGAAAAATGTTTAACCAGATACTGGAAGAATAGAAGAGCGTAAGTGGCACCTGCTGGTTCTTTGGGAGAATTGCAGTGGAGAAAGCAAAAGGGAACCTGTCTTTAGAACAAATAACCAAAGTGACTTTATACCCAGATAAGCCATGATATTTATTTATTATTTATTTCAGGTACTTATATAGCGCCGTCAATTTACGCAGCGCTTTACATATACATTGTACATTCACATCAGTCCCTACCCTCAAGGGGCTTACAATCTACGGTTCCTAACTCACATATGGTGCCTGCCCACATATTCAATTAAAAAAGCAGCTCCAGTCTATCTCAGTGCCCCTAACCCAGGTACCCAGGTGCTTTATGCAAACAATGTTTTGAAGTCTGCCGCTCTTGTGCATCTCTACCCCCTATACCTATGGAGAGAAGCTTTTGTAGGCTTTTTTTCCGGGGGGGGGTGGTTATAAAAAAAATTACCCTACCCAATCCAGATGTTGCGCTAAACCTGTAGGTAAATAAAAGAACCAGAACGTTCCCTAAGTGGTAGAAGAGTGGGTTTGAAAATAAAGTTGGCAGTGCCTTCAACTAGGAGTGGGCCTTTCTGGGAAATGAACCAGTAATCTAATCAAAGTATTTGGGAGCAGAGGAACTATTGCAACCAGCTTATAAATAAGCATGAGTATATAGATGCACATCAGTATGGAAATAATACAAGCTTTATATAAGAAAAGATTAACCCCTTGCCGATATATGTTGGCAGAAGGGCACATACAGGCATATTACCGTACCTGTACGTTGCCCTTTAAAATGCGGCATTGTGGGCGCAGCACCCGCGGCGAGCTCCGTGAGTGTGATCGCGGGTCCAGCGGACTCGATGTCCGCAGGGATACCCGCAATGGTCTCACGGAGAGGAAGAAGGGTGAAAAGCTGATGTAAACAAGCATTTCCCCATTCTTCCTAGTGACAGGACACTGATCACCCGCTCCCTGTGATCGGGAGCGGTGATCAGTGTCGTGACACACGTAGCCCCTCCCCCCTCACAGTTAGTGTCTCTCTAGGACACACTTAACCCCTTTAGCGCCCCCTAGTGTTCACTGCCAGTCACATTTACACAGTAATCAGTGCATTTTTTAATCGCCCTGATCGCTGTATAAATGTGAATGGTCCCAAAATCGCGCCAAAAGTGTCCGATCTGTCCGCCATAATGTCGCAGTCATGATAAAAATCGCAGATCGCCGCCATTACTAGTAAAAAAAAAAATATTAATCAAAATGCCATAAAACTATCCCCTATTTTGTAGACGCTATAACTTTTGTGAAAACCAATCAATAAACGCTTATTGCGATTTTTTTTAACAAAAATATGTAGAAGAATACGTATCGTCCTAAACTGAGGGAAAAAAAAAGTTTTTTTTATATATTTTTGGGGGATATTTATTACAGTAAATGTAAAAAATAATGTGTTTTTTTTCAAAATTGTTGCTCTTTTTTTGTTTATAGCGCAAAAAAACCCCAAAAAACGCAAAGGTGATCAAATACCACCAAAAGAAAGCTCTATTTGTGGGGAAAAAAGGACGTCAATTTTGTTTGGGAGCCACGTCGCACGACTGTGCAGTTGTCTTATAAAGCGACGCAGTGCCGAATCGCAAAAAACGTTCTGGTCTTTGGTCAGCCAAATGGTCCTGGGCTGAAGCGGTTAATGACAGTACATACATCCAATGTACAAACAAGTATTCATATAATAGGACCTGATCTCTGCTTCTGGTCTGGTTGATTAGCAGCCCCTGTGTGTATAAGGTTATTAGGCTCAGTGCTCTGTCACTCTTTCTCTCTACTTCCTCCCCCACATAGACAGGAAGTGATGTGCATAAATAATCTTTGTCCATTGAACAGCAGAGCCACTTGCTGACAGTAGAGGGCGGTAGATCCCTAAACTTTCTTTGCAACATGGGGGACAGGGGTAGGCCAGATCCTTTAGACTGGGCTCTATAGTGGCATTTGCATACAGCTTGCAAAGAATACAGTGGAAAGACTTCCCTTAATAGATTGGGTTTCCAACTTCAGTTTGAGTTTATTTTTAAACTAAACTCCAGTCCGATAGCAGAAAACATTTGAATTCAGGAGGAGAGCTTGCCCTTGTGACTTTTTCCTGGAATCCCCTGCTCTTGGCTGCCCTGCTAGCTGAGTGCATTGTCACATGAATATTTTATTCCTCCACTGATTTTATATCTGGCAAGAGAGAAAAATTTCTCTCAGACTGTGTTGCTATGGTCATTTTAGTGTTTTTTTTTTTTTATAGCAAATATGGAATATCATTTTTAGCTACCATCTTCAAGAAGGGGTTAACTGCAACTTTTAATCACATCAGCTCCAGAAGGTTTTACCCCCATAATGACCAGAGCTTTTTTTGCTATTCAGCACTGCACTATATAAACTGGTAATTGTTCATTCATGCAGCGCTGTACCCAAATTAAATGTATGTCATTTGTTTCACACAAATAGAGATTTTTTTTGGTGGTATTTGACCAATGTGTTTTTTTATTATATAGAAATTAAAAAAAAAAAAAAACAAAGCGATATTTTCTACTTTCTGTTATAAAAACTATCTAATAAACTCAAATTTTGTCAAAGTGACAAAAAAGTTTTTCATTTTTTTTACACAAAGTTGTCACTTTAATGAGATATCTCTCACGCACGTCATGGAAATGTGTGGAATTACACCCCAAACCCCAATTCTGCTACTTCTCCCGAGTATGGGGATACAACATATGAGAGACTTTTTGGCAGCCTAGCTGTGTACAGGGGCCCAAAATACAATGACCACCTTTAGACCTTCAAAGGGCATAATATCCTCATGTCACTTCCTTACTAACTATCACAGTTTTGAGGGCCCTAAAATGCCCTGATAGCAGCACCCCTCCCCCCAAATGACCCCTTTTTGAAAAGTAGACACCCCAAGCTATTTGCTATGAGGCTTGTTGAGTTCATAGAAGGTTTTATTTTTTGCCACAAGTTTTTGGAAAGTGACAAAAAAGTTTTTCTTTTTTTTTTTTTTACGCAAAGTCATGCCATATTCCTATTACAAGGGATGTTTACATTCCTTGTAATAGGAATAAAAGTGATCAAACATTTAAAAAAAAAAAAAAGAAAGCATCAAAGTAGAAAAATAAAAGTAAAATTAACAATAAGAAAAAAACTTTAAAAAGCCCCCCTGTCTCCGCGTGCTCGCTTGCAGAAGCAAACGCATATGTAGGTCGTGCCCGCATATGTAAACGGCGTTCATCGGCACAAACGTTAAAGAGCAATAATTCTAGTGCAAGACCTCCTCTGTAACTCTGAACAGGTAACCTGTAAAAAAATGAAAACATCGCCTATGGGGGATTTTGAAGTACCGAAGTTTGGTGCCATTGCACAAGTGTGCGCAATTTTAAAGCATCACTTGTTAGGTATGTATTAACTCGGCGTAACATCTTTCACATTATGTAAAAATATTGTGCTAACTTTACTGTTTTTTTTTTTTTTTTAATGCATGAAACTTTTTTTAAACGCATTGGAAAAATACTGTGCGTGATAAAAAAGTTGGAATAACCACCATTTTATTCGCTAGGGTCTCTGCTAAAAAAACAAAACATATATATAATGTTTGGGGGTTCTGAGTAATTTTCTAGCAAAACAATTATGATATTGTGTCAGAATTGGCCCGGTAGGCAAGTTGTTAAAGTGACAATTTTGTGCATTAGGCCCCTTTCACAAATGCGGACCGTTCGTCGTTTTTCATCCATCCATTGACGTACAGCAATGTATTCCTATGGAAAAACAGATGACAACGGATGATCATTTATTTTCATCCACTTCTGTCAACATCCATTTTATTTTGAATGAATGAAAGCCCTATTTATCATCCGTTAAAAGAACGGATCAGACGAAAAACGGATACAAACGAACGAACGGTCCGTTTTTTCATCTGATTTTTCACTGATAGTGTATGTAAAAAAACAACTGATGAGCACAGATGAAAAACGGATGAATACGTCATCCGTTTTGACGTGACTGAACTGATGAAATGAACAGTCCGCATGTTTTTGTAATTTTCCAAAAACGTGTGGCAAAAAATAAAGTCTTCTGCGGATTCAACATGCCTCTCAGCAAATAGCTTGGGGTGTCTACTTTCCGAAAAGGGGTCATTAGGAGGTGTTTGAACTGTCCTGGCATTTTATGTCAAACATTAGAAGCTTCCGCCACACATCCACCCACTCTTCTAATGTTGAGCATACATGTAATGTTATTGTGTTCGTGCAGTCTGTGGGCTGAACTAAAAAAAAAAAAAGAACCTAACATATTCCTCCATTCACATCAATCAATGTGGATAAAGAAATTTTGAACAAAAAAAAAAGTAAAAAAGTATATGCCGATGCTAGCTGACCACCCCACGCTCCTTATTCTGGGCATAACACACAGTATATAACATCACCTTAATAAAATAACTTTTTTTTTTTACTAAAATTTGTGCCAAAGATTTCACATAGAGCATCAGCTCAGGAGTGAGCACGCAGTGGTGCCCCCAGGGCAAGCAGCTTTCTCTGGGGGCACTGCTATAGGGAGGAGCCAGGAGCACCGGCGTGGGACCCTAAAAGAACAGGATCGGTGGCTGCTGTGTGAAAACCACTGCACAGAGCAGGTAAGTATAACATGTTTGTTATTTTAGAAAAAAAAACCCCAAAGCTTTAGTATTACTTAAAGAGGAAGTAAACCCTGATGGATTTTACTTCTTTTTTCCCCTGCAAAGTAAAAGCATAATGGGCTAGTCTGCACTGCAAACAAAGCCCGCGCTGTCCCTGCTGGTGGCTCCATCCATCTTCACCCCTCTTCCTTGCGGGGCCGTGGACTCCGGCTCTGTGACTGGCCGGAGTCACGTGACGTCACTCCTGTGCATGCAGGTGGGAGCTGTCAGTCATGGCACTTGCTAGTGAAGAAACGGCTCGGAGGGCCGTTTCTTCACAACGCATGCGTCGATAACATCGGCGCACGTTTAGGAGATATTTACAGTACATATAGGTAAGCCTTATTATAGGCTTACCTATAGGTACAAGTTGCACAGAGGGGTTTACAACCAACTAATTGCTTGTGAAACCAGTGAATCTAGCCAAACATAAGCGTATGGGTAGATTTAATGGTCTCATCTGTGTCTTTCTGTAAACCTTTTTTTTTATACTTTTAATTATCCTTTTTTTTTTTTTACACATTATTTTGTGTAAATGCCTATAATTTTTTCAAGATTGCAACCCGAGACAAATATTTATCAAAGCAAAACAGACTAGGACTATTGCCTGTATGATGGAGTAAGAGCGGTTCCTAACTGCTACACTTACTTTCTTGCTTTACTCAAAGGGTGAAAACCCAACCAATCCTCCACCAAATCCTACCCCCCCCAAAAAACAAACAAAAAAAAACAACGTGTTTCATTTTGTAGGTAATAAACTATAATAGTTCAATTTTTTTTTCAATGTAAAATGATTGTTTTCTAATTTATTACAGAGCTCATTTATAACAGGATTCCCAGAGCACAGCGTAAGTGTTTTGCTCTGACTCATTCACTTATGGTTTTTAATTACAGCTTGAGCTATTGAGGTCTGTAAACAATGATGTTTTTTTTTTTTTTTAAATAAAGCACAAAGGGATGGCTTGGAGCTTCACTCCCTGGCTGCTTAAAGTGGAAACACAAACTATGAATTTGCAATGTTTTATAATCGCTTGCCTAAGCAAATAAAGTAAATTGTTTTTAGATGTATTTTTGTGCCGACCAAAATTGAAAGACTTTTCACAAAAATAACTATACATTCCCTTTCAGATACTAAAATTACAAGATACAAGACTCACAGATATGGTTGCTAATATTTCTAAAAAAGAGTAGCTACAGTTAATCCCATGTCAGATGAGCATCCCTAGATGCTAAAAGATTGCATCCAGGATCAGACATCTGTGCCTAACGCAGGTTTCATGTGTGGATACGCGCAAATACCTGCAGCTCCTGTCATTGCTTCCTGGCCACAGTTATTCCCATACACTGGTGATCCCTGCCACAAGAATCCGCTATTTGCCCATTTGAATGTAGCCTAAAGTAATTGTTAGCTACTGTAAATCCTACAGGTACTGCAAGACACCTGCTTATAGTTTTCTAAACCATATATCTATCTTCTGTGAGCCTCCCTGAATTAGTTTCACTTACTAAAGTTTGGCTTTCTTATGTTCTGGGCTTGGCATCACCACCTGTCTGAATTATATTCAATGAAAGATGAATAGCTCTCTAGTGCTCTTTTTTGACTGATGGCCATCAGAGAATTCATTCCCTTGTGCCCCGTACGCACGAGCGTAAATTCCGCCAGCAAAAGTCCGATGAGAGCTTTTGGTCTGAAAATGTGACCGTGTGTATGCTCCATTGGACTTTTGCTGGCGGAATTCCAGCCAGCAAAATATTGAGAGCACGTTCTCAACTTTTCGGTTGGAAAAAGTTCCGATCTGAAATTCCGATCGTCTGTACCAATTCCGACACGCAAAATTCCTACGCATGCTCGGAAGCACCGAACTTTATTTTTTCGGCTCGTCGTAGTGTTGTAAGTCACCGCGTTCTTGACGGTCGAAAGTTCAGCAAACTTTTGTGTGACCGCGTGTACGCAAGCCAAGCATGAGCGGAATTCCGTCGAAAAAAACAAGATTTTTCCGACGGAAATTCCGCTCGTGTGTACGCGGCATTAAAGCAGCTCATCAAAGGCTGTTTATGTAAAGCAGAAAAAGCATATGCTTACCTCTTCTGCTGTCAAATGTTACTCCACTGAAGAGGAATCACTGGGTGAGGTTTCTTTTATAATCTGACACTTCCAGGAATGTCGATCTCCTGTGTTCTCTAGAGTAGCCTTTTTCAACCAGGGTGCTTTAGGTTTCTTCAGGGCTGCCTTGGCAAAATGCCTAAATATTGCCCCAAAACTGTATACAAGCCAGCGAGTGGATAAGGCCTGCCTTTTAGTTACACAAAGCCACATTGTCCCCCATTACAACCCTCAAGCTGCTGGCCTCCTATCAATTAATGACTTCATCGGTTTATAAGAGGGACCTCGGGAGCCTGAACAGCATCCTTATTTGCCCCTCTCAATCAGCACTGGAGTCAGATTGGCTGAGTGAGGGAGCAAAGCTGTGGGAGAAGAGAAACATTGTCAGTACCAGTGTGCAAAAATGCATTTGCTTTGTAGGAATAAATGACCTCTAATGTTGGGTGTTCTACATGCGTGGAGGTTGCTGCATTATGTAAAACTATTAGTTTAGGTGCCCCTGCCCCACAGGCCCCCACCGCTTCCCGGTGGTTTACGAGCTTACCGGAGTCGTCAGTAAGCCCAGGACCAATCCGGTGCAGCCGATGGCTGAGCAGGAACCCGAGTGAGGGCAAGATCGCCCCTACCCAGCTCTATGTCCTCCGATGTCACTTCCGGTCCTCGGGCAAATAGACAGGGTTTGTTTTTTTTTCTTAAAGTCAAGATGTAATTTTTTGCTTTCAAGGATAAATGAGAGATTTGGGGTCTTTTTGACACAGATCTCTTAATAAAGAGGACCTGTCATGCTTATTTCTATTACAAGGGATGTTTACAAAATTAAAAAGGTGTAAAAATAAAAAAAGTATAATACATAGTTACATAGTAGGCAAGGTTGAAAAAAGACACAAGTCCATCAAGTCCAACCTATGTGTGATTATGTGTCAGTATTACATTGTATATCCCTGTATGTTGCGGTCATTCAGGTGATTATCTAATAGTTTCTTGAAGCTATTGATGCTCCCCGCTGAGACCACCGCCTGTGGAAGGGAATTCCACATCCTTGCCGCTCTTACAGTAAAGAACCCTCTACGTAGTTTAAGGTTAAACCTCTTTTCTTCTAATTTTAATGAGTGGCCACGAGTCTTGTTAAACTCTCTTCTGCGAAAAAGTTTTATTTCTATTGTAGGGTCACCAGTACGGTATTTGTATATTGAAATCATATCCCCTCTCTTCTCCAGAGAGAATAAGTTCAGTGCTCGCAACCTTTCCTTATAACTAAGATCCCCCAGACCCTTTATTAGCTTTGTTGCCCTTCTTTGTACTCGCTCCATTTCCAGTACATCCTTCCTGATGACTGGTGCCCAGAACTGGACAGCATACTCTAGGTGCGGCCGGACCAGAGTCTTGTAGAGTGGGAGAATTATTGTTTTATCTCTGGAGTTGATCCTCTTTTTAATGCATGCCAATATTCTGTTTGCTTTGTTAGCAGCAGCTTGGCATTGTATGCCATTGCTGAGCCTATCATCTACTAGGACCCCCAGGTCATTTTCCATCCTAGATTCCCCCAGTGGTTCTCCCTCCAGTGTATAGATTGCATTCATATTTTTGACACCCAAATGCATTATTTTACATTTTTCTACATTGAACCTCATCTGCCATGTAGTTGCCCACCCCATTATTTTGTTCAAATCTTTTTGCAAGGTTTCCACATCCTGCGGAGAAGTTATTGCCCTGCTTAGCTTAGTATCGTCTGCAAATACAGAGATTGAACTGTTTATCCCATCCTCCAGGTCGTTTATGAACAAATTAAATAGGATTGGTCCCAGCACAGAACCCTGGGGGACCACACTACCCACCCCTGACCATTCCGAGTACTCCCCATTTATCACCACCCTCTGAACTCTCCCTTGTAGCCAGTTTTCAATCCATGTACTCACTCTATGGTCCATGCCAACGGACCTTATTTTGTATAGTAAAAGTTTATGGGGAACTGTGTCAAATGCTTTTGAAAAATCCAGATACACCATGTCTACGGGACTTCCTTTATCTAGATGGCAACTCACCTCCTCATAGAAGGTTAGTAGATTGGTTTGGCAAGAAAGATTCTTCATGAATCCATGCTGATTACTGCTAATGATACCGTTCTCATTACTAAAATCTTGTATATAGTCCCTTATCATCCCCTCCAAGAGTTTACATACTATTGATGTTAGGCTAACTGGTCTGTAATTCCCAGGGATGTATTTTGGGCCCTTTTTAAATATTGGTGCTACACTGGATTTTTTTCCCAATCAGCTGGTACCATTCCAGTAAGTAGACTGTCTGTAAAAATTAGGAACAACTGTCTGGCAATCACTTGACTGAGTTCCCCAAGTACCCTCGGATGCAAGCCATCTGGTCCCGGTTATTTATTAATGTTAAGTTTCTCAAGTCTAATTTTAATTCTGTCCTCTGTTAACCATGGAGGTGCTTCCTGTGTTGTGTCATGAGGATAAACACTGCAGTTTTGGTTACTGAAGCCCCCCGATTCACTCGTGAAGACTGAGGAGAAGAATAAATTCAATACCTTCGCCATCTCCCCATCCTTTGTAACCAGATGTCCTTCCTCATTCTTTATGGGGCCAATATAGTCTGTCCTCCCTTTTTTACCGTTTACATACTTAAAGAATTTCTTGGGATTTTTTTTGCTCTCCTCCGCTATGTGTCTTTCATGTTCTGTCTTAGCCGTCCTAATTGCATCCTTACATTTCTTGTTGCATTCTTTATAAAGTCTGAATGCTGAGGATGATCCCTCAACCTTGTATTTTTTGAGGACCTTCTCCTTTGCTTTCATATACATTTTTACATTGGAGTTAAGCCATCCAGGACTTTTGTTCGCTCTTTTAAATTTATTACCCAATGGGATACATTGGCTAATGCCCTTATTTAATATACTCTTAAAGCAAACCCATCTCTCCTCCGTATTCTTTGTATCTAATATTTTATCCCAATTTATGCCTTTTAGCAAGGTTTGTAGTTCAGGGAAGTTGGCTCTTTTGAAATTCAGTGTCTTTGTATTCCCTTTATGTTTCCCATTTGTGTGATTTATAATGAAACCAATTGACCTGTGATCGCTGTTGCCTAAATTGCCCCGTATTTCCACATCCGTGATCAGGTCTGTATTGTTGGTAATCAGTAGATCCAGTAATGTTTTATTTCTAGTTGGTGCGTCTACCATCTGACCCATAAAATTGTCCTGCAAGACATTAAGGAACTGGCGAGCCTTAAGTCTATGTCTGGATAATTAAAATCCCCCATTATGATAACACTTCCCATCCTTGCTGCTAATCCAAATTGTGATAGGAGATCTGTCTCCACTTCCTCCCTTAGGTTAGGGGGGCTATAGCATACGCCAAGTATTATTTTCCCCTTAGCTGCATCCCTTTGGAGCTCTACCCATAAGGATTCCACCTCCTCCCTAACTCCCTCAGTGATGTCATCTCTCACATTCACTTGTACATTATTCTTGATATATAGGCATACCCCTCCCCCTTTTTACCCTCTCTATCCTTGCAGTAAAGGGTATACCCTTGAATGTTTGCCAGTCAATCATGAGAGCTGTTGAACCAGGTCTCTGAAATTCCCACAAAATCCAAATCCTCCTCATACAACTCCTGGCATTGGTGAACATGCCACATAGTTTAGACCGGTCGCATATTGTCCTCGTATTGGGTGTTTCGAGTTTGCAACTAGGACTTGCTACTATACTCACCTTGTGTTTTTGTGCTTTGGTCAACCTACCACTAATGCCCACAATACTACCCTCTGGAATATCTTCCGCGCTGACTATCTCTACCTCTGGGCGCCCCCCCCCCAGTTTAAAAACCCCTCTAACTTTTTGATCATCTTCATTCCCAGCAGATCTGCAACATCCTCATTTAGGTGCAGTCCGTCCCTTCTATAGTACCGGTTATCGACTGAGAAGTCGGCCCAGTCCTCCAGGAACCCAAACCCCTCCTTACTACACCAGCTCTTCAGCCACTTGTTTACTTCCCTAATCTCCCTCTGCCTTTCTGGTGTGGCTCGATGTACCGGTAGTATTTCTGAGAATACTACCTTGGAGGTCCTTTTCCTCAATTTAGCTCCTAAGTCCCTAAAATCGTTCTTTAGGACACTCCATCTGCCTCTGACTGTCATTGGTGCCAACGTGCACCATGACAGCTGGGTCTTCAACAGAAAGACATTTTTTTTTTTTTTTAAAGCGCCTCATCCCTCAGAGCTCGCACACA
Source organism: Aquarana catesbeiana (assembly GCF_042186555.1). Classification (NCBI taxonomy): domain Eukaryota; kingdom Metazoa; phylum Chordata; class Amphibia; order Anura; family Ranidae; genus Aquarana; species Aquarana catesbeiana. The sequence continues at coordinate 731,336,907 of NC_133325.1, read as the reverse complement.
GAAGCGAATGTATACATAAGTCGCTCCCGCATATGTAAACGGTGTTCAAACCACACGTGAGGTATCACCGCGATTGTCAGAGCGAGAGCAATAATTTTACTACAAGACCTCCTCTGTAACTCTAAACAGGTAACCTGTAAAAAAATTTTAAAGTGTCACCTATGGAGATTTTTAAGTACCGTAGTTTGTCGCCATTCCACTAGCGTGCTCAATTTCAAAGCATGACATGTTAGGTATCTATTTACTCGTAACATCTTTCACATTATACAAAAAAAATGGGCTAACTTTACTGTTTTGTTATTTTTTAGTTAATTAAATTGTCTTTTTTCCAAAAAAAATAGCGTTTGAAAGACCATTGCACAAACACAGGATGACATTAAATATTGCAATGACCACCATTTTATTCTCCGGGGTCTCTGCTAAAAAAAAAAAAAATAAAAATAATATATAATGTTTGGGGGTTCTAAGAAATTTGTTAGCAAAAAATACAGATTTTTACTTGTAAACAAATGTCAGAAAAAGGCCTGGTCCTAAAGTGGTTAAAGTAAGCAGTTTCCAGGTTAGTAATTTGTTCCCTGGATTTAATCTTGCAGAAATATATTTTTTACCTAAACATAAAATTCCTCCCGTCGTACACATAAAAAAGTAATTTCCTTTCATTTAAATAAGAAGCTAGATGAGAGCATACACATAATACACCTTGAAAAGCTGCCCTTTCTAGAGAAACAGCCCCGCCTTTGTGTTCCATCCCATGTTAAAGGGAATTTGTGCCACTTGCGTCCAAGAAATCTTTGCACCAATCCTTCTTTCCCGGAATGCAGGAAACAACCACTGGATTGAATTTTCTTATGAATTTTACATGCTATAAAATCTGATGAACTAAATATTTCTCCATAAAAAAAAAAAAATCAGTGCAACACCCCCAGTAATGCAGATTTAAAGGAACACCAGCTTCCTAAATAAGGAAAATACATGGCATGTAACATCTGTATAGTTCTCTTTTCTTCCCAATAGACCAAAAGATACAAAAAAGGTTGGAACAATTGTTGCCAGTTATACATCACTGGTGGTTATTTAAGATCTCCTCACCCCCTCAAAAAATTAAAAATACTTCCCATGTGCTTTCATATTTTTATTTCCATATTAGTAACAGTAACAGTCTTCTGAATTTCTGGCATTATGTGGGGAGGCTACATTTAAAAAAAAATTTATTGACATCTTGCATGCACTATTGAGGACGCTGTAAGCTGGGATATTGTAATTCCAGAGGGCAGTTTATGTACTATCAGCTGTGAAAAACAATAAAAATATGGACAAGTGAAAGGGTCACAAGTACAAGGTGTACTTAAACATGAGGGAAAAAAAAAACATAAACAGGAAATGTAATTAAATATTATAAAAATAATACGCAACAAATATACTAGGTGAACTTACACTGGATGCCCTCAACACCCCCCCCCAGTCCCGCTGACCTGGAGCGTGGCGATCACCTACACTCACACGTCAGGTTGCTGCCTCACTGTCCGGGGTTTAGAAATCCCCCCGCAGCTTAATCTCCAAAATGTACCTTGTCAGGAGGTACATTTAGGAGCATTCTAATTGGTCGGCGCAGTCACATCGGTAGCGCCAACCAATCAGAACCCATGTAGCCCGTCCAGTCACTGCGGGGCAAAGAGGAGAGAAAGCCACAGGGTTTAAGTTTACTTTAAATCTGTTTTCACTCATTTTGAAACAAATCTAACATATTTCTTGGTATGGAACAATTTTACCACTTGAAGACTGGGCTCTTTCACCCCCATCTTGCCCATATTTTGAATGAAAATTACTCATCCATGCAACACTGTACCCAAGTGAATTTTATATCATTTTTCCAGAGTTTTCTTTTGCTGGTATTTAATCACCACTGGGGTTTTTTGCTATAAAAAGGAAAAAAAGACATTTAAAAAAAAAAAAAAGTTTAGTTTGTTCTAAAACTTTGCAAATAAATAATCTTTCTTCATAAATTTAGGCCAAAAAGTATTCTAAAAGATTTCTTTGGTAAAGATAACCCAAATTGGTATATTGAGTCTGTGTGAATGTAATAGAGTCTACAAACTACTATGGTAAATATATATTTGAAAATTGATAAACCCTGATGTTCTGACTGCCTGTCTCATTTATTGGGGCCATACAATGCCAGAACAGTACAAATACCTCCAAAAGGTCCTTTTTTTGGAAGTAGACAGTCCAAGGTATTTAATAAGAGGCATGGTGAGTTTGTCACAATTTTACAAGAAGTTAAATAAAATGTTTTCTTTTTTCACAAAGTTGTCATTTTAACAAGTTATCACATACAGCATAGACATACTTATGCCCTGTACACACGATAGGATTTTCCGATGGAAAATGTGTGAAAGGGCCTTGATGTCGGAAATTCCGACCGTGTGTAGGCTCCATCACACATTTTCCATAGGAATTTCCGACACACAAAGTTTGAGAGCTTGCTATAAAATTTTCAGACAACAAAATCCGTTGTCGGAAATTCCGATCGTGTGTACACAAATCCGATGCACAAAGTGCCACGCATGCGCAGGATAAATTAAGAGATGAAAGCTATTGGCTACTGCCCCGTTTATAGTCCCGACGTACGTGTTTTACGTCACCGCATTCAGAACGATCGGATTTTCCGACAACTTTGTGCGACCGTGTGTATGCAAGACAAGTTTGAGCCAACATCCGTCGGAAAAAATACATGGATTTCGTTGTCGGAATGTCCGATCAATGTCTGACCGTGTGTACAGGGCATTACAATTACACCCCAAAACACATTCTGCTACTCCCCTTAAGTATGGAGATACCACATGTGAAACTTTTCACAGCCTACCCACATAGAGGCCCAAAATCTAAGGAGCACCTTCAGGCATTCTAGGGGCATATATTATATCTAATTTCCTGACTACTCATCATATTTTTGGAGACTCTAGACAGAGCATCAGGACAGTAGAAACACTCACACAATTACCACATTTTAGAAAATGCGGAAATTTTTTTATTTTTTTTTTTTATACACAAAGTTGTAAATTTAATAAGATATTTGTCACACACAGCATGGGCATACTTAGAATTATACCTGAAATTCTGCTACTCCTCCTGAGTATGGGGATACCACATCTGTGAGACTTTTTAATGTATGGACCGATTATGTAGTGGAATTTGTATCTTGTGCATCATAAAAAAACGACCAATTGCATAAAAACCAGTGTACTGTAAAAGTCAACTCTATGAGTGATCATGGAATATAGCTTAGTGTAGTGGGAACTATAGCAGTCCCCATTGTTACAAGCCAAGCAAGTCTAGCTAACTGGTACATATATGGCTGTCCCAAGGGATGCCATGTTCTCTGTCCAGGAAGTACTGGAGGCGAAAGAAAGCCAGGAGTGCAGTTATCCGCACAGAATAGCCAAGACTGGTGTCTCGTAGAAACAGTCAGTGAGATGGGTGAGTTCAGGTGAGGCAGAGAGGCATGGTCCGCAAACAGGCAAATGATCAGTCCAGGCAGAAATGTGGTCAATAAACAGACCAGGGTCAATACAGGTGCAGGCAGAAAAAACACTGCACTGGTGTGGCAGTGATCAGGTACATTGTTGCTGCTTGCACTGGTCGGATGACACTGGAGAGTTGTGTGGCAGAAATCAGCAACACTGTTGCTGGCTTATACTGATCTGGTGAATCTGGGACTGGTGTGGTGATGATCAGGGACACTGTTGCTGGCTTACACTGCTCTGGTGGACACTGGCGTGGCAGAGATCAGGAACACTGTTGCTGGATTACACTGGTCTCTTTACACTGTAAGGCGATCACAAACGCTGTTGCTGGCATAAACTGATCTGGTGACAATGCGACTGGTGTTGCGGCAATCAGGAACTCGGTTACTGGCTGCACTGGTCTTTTGTAGCCTCAACCAGGAACATTGTTTCTAGCTACACTGGTCCATTGACACTGACTTGCTGCACTATTAGGCCTTGCGGATGAGCCACGGTTTATTTTGTGCGGAGCTCTCCAATAGGCTGGGTGGCACGCCATATTCCTCTCCCTTGGAACCTTTTCAACACAGGGGTTTTGTGTCATCATCATCTGGCTAGTATTTGTATGTTTGTTTTTTCTTCTCCTGTTATGTTTGGACAGTAATTGATTGATAATTTGTACATTGAGTATTAAGCATAGTGTCCGCTGGAAGCAGGTGGTAAGGTGGTGATACAACACCTCTTCATTGCCTGTCAAATGCACTCTGAAGAGTCATACTGTCACCAGAACAGTGTGGTGTCACTATGGTGACATTGTACTGCTATGGCTATTGATCAGAGACACTGACTGCTGTACTACCATACACCGAGTGCAGCTGTCAGTGTCACTGATCAATAGATACAGTGGTACAAGGTCATCACAGTGCCCTTTTTTTTGACACTCTTTCAAAACAGACATGGGGATAGAGAATGATAATCTTACAGAAACCAATAAGAGGAGGGCCAGTACAGCAAGAACTTGACTCCAGGAAACTTGGTCCCCATGTAGCGCAAGAAACTTGAGGATGCGCCCAAAAAAATTAGGGGGGGGGGCAGGGTAGAAGTGAAGTTGGCAGGGAAATAGAGAAAAAAGCCTTTGTGCTTACAGAGGACCTTTTAGGGAATAAACCACGTGAACACAAAAGGAGGGCTCTGCATGGGCAAGAGAATCTGGGGAAAGCCCAAGAGGGACATAGAAGGTGGCAGCAGTTAACAAAGACCAACTTCTTCCAAAAAAAGTGCACAGGGAGTGCAAGAGCCAAGGTGTTAGGAAAAGGATATTCAAGGCTGAACCAAGACCAGGGTAACAAGTGTAGGTTATTGGCAATCTCAAACAGAAAAGTTGAGCACTGGCAACTTCTGAAGCAGCCAGAATTATTCAGCTGCTGTTCTCTTGCATTGGACAGCGAGTGAGAATTTCTCTGTATGCCAGAAGTCACAAGGTGCAACTGCAGCTGGGGTAGCTCTGATTGACTGGGCACTTGTCATTGATAAGCGAATTACCATCTGTTTTTTCCCCCTCGCTAAGGGTAGAGAGCAATTTACTGGCCGGGCAGCAAAAAATGCATTTGAAGAAGAAGGCGAAGTCCCTGGAAACGCATCATGCACACTCCCTCTCCCGACACCTGCCAGGCATTTTGACAGCTGTCATCCTCGTGTGCAGCTGAGAACACCGCTGCTTATATCCATACCTTGAGCTGGCTGGTGCCCTGTCATCTTTGGTTTCTGTTTGCTCAGTGATGCCTACAGCCTCACACAGACCACAGCTGCTTGGTCTCAGGTGTTCCCTATCCATGCTGTTTCATGCCAATTCCAATGTAAGTGTGCTGCTTATTTTAATAAAGTGTTTTTTTTTTTTTATATACTGACCTCAGCACCCTGCTGTTCGATTTCATTTGCCTTTGACACCACCCTGCTGCGTCTGACTTCTCTCATCAGAGAGCATGAACTTTGCTGATTGCAGAACTTTAGGTCTGACCCTGTATTGGGCATGTCAGACCTCTGAAGAGGTAGGTTTGGCTCCCTCTGTTGGGCTTATATTGCAATTACAGGTCTCCGTTCAAGAGATTTGTCCTCACTTTCCCTCCAGGTGACAATGGTTTCAATAGACAGAAGTGAGGATGATCTCCAACAGCAAGATAAAAATAATGCATTTTTTGTCTAGTAGAAGGGGGGGGGGGGGGGGCTAGAAATTGTCAGCTTTTTATTGCTCTAAAATGTGTGGGTAGAAGGGACTAGATCAAGAGTGTTTTTCTTAGCGTTGGGATAAGTCCATGTTACATAGTCCAAGGCGGCGCTCTGACATGAAAAGGACCTCAAGGGTGAATACAGGAAGGTATCTTTTATTAGCCTTTTGGTGTGGCATTCTTGTGTTCACTTTACAGCTTTTTTTTTACTGCTGTGTCCCCATGTCAGAGTGAGGGAAAATCACTCAAACGAAACCCTAGATAGCAGTTACAACCTGACAGGTTCTAATCTTACCCACGCTATTCATGGACAAATTAACCTCTGCTAGTTGTACTAGGTCACCCTTATGGCATCACCCCCCTTGACTGCTTTTAACCCTTCACCTAGCACGGTGCAGATTGGTACTTTAAACTTATAGGCCCCAAGATCTAGCGATCTTTGCCAAGTCCTTCAATGAACAATTGAGAAAAAATGTTTTTTTCGCAGGACAAACCTTTAATAACACCGGACAGTCATAATATAAAAGCTACTGTGCATTGGCAACAGCACTAACATTGAGTTTAGTCCTGAAACCTTTTTTTTTTGTAAAAAGAGCAAAATTTATTTGAGAAATAATGTAGTTATTTCTAAAGTAAAAAAAAAAAGAAAATAATAATAATACATGTTAACTGCTTTGGAATCCATACAATACTCCTGCTTAATTTGCATTAAGAAGTTAAACCCTACAAACCTGTCCTTTTAATTACTGTTCGTGTCATCAAAAATATTCATCTATTCATACATACACAAATATACATTTTTTTTGCAAACAGGAAGTAGCCATAAATAAAACTTTATTCTTCAATTTCATTTACAAGCTACCAGGAGCCACGTTGTCGAACATGGCACCAGATAATTAAAATGGCTGCTGTCACAAAAAAATAAACTCATACTCTTAAAAGAAAAAGGGGAGAAAAAAAAAGCTGTTAATAAAATGAGGTTTTTGTAGGTAAAAGCTATGTAATACTGTCACAGAAAAGTGGCAAAGCAGTCTCACCATTGATATTTTGGTTGCATTGTTTCTGTTTAAAATGGAAGCCGAGGGCCATGCGTTTCTCAGCAGGGGTTTGCAGTCTGGCTAAAAGTCTGTACAGTCATTTTGTCTTTAGCAGTTTGTAACATAAAAAAGTTAAAAACTATAGCAGCAACAAAGCAAACCTTGTCACAGGAAGGCATGAGTTAAAAAAAAAAAAAAAAAAACAACTAAAAAAAACTAAAAGAAAAAAAAAGTCTATACAATGTGCGTGAGAAGGTGCATAATTTATCTCCCATCAGCTGGAGTTCGGCTAAGTGACAACATAATTCGGGAAAATCGTTCACACAGCTCGTGCGTGGAAAAGTTGGGTAGCTTTGGCGGTTCGTTGAAGCCTTTAATTTCCGTTGAACAATCCAGCAGTTTTGGCAGGAAGTCTGTAAGCTTTTCTTGCAAAGAAGCTGGAAATAGATGAAAATATGTTGTCAGTTTAGATTTAGAGACCATTCTAGGAAAAATGAACAGTACGGATTTGATTTATTTATTTTTTTATTTCAGGTACTTATATAGCACCGTTATTTTACCACTTGCCTACTGAGCACTTTTAACCCCTTCCTGCCCAGGCCAATTTTCAGCTTTCAGCGCTGTCACACTTTGAATGACAATTGTGCGGTCATACAACACCGTACTCAAACTAACTTTTTATCATTTTTTTCGCACAAATAGCGCTTTCTTTTGGTGGTATTTAATCACCGCTGGTTTTTTAACGTTTTTTGCTAAACAAAAAAAGACCGTAAATTTAGAAAGAAAGTTTGAAAAAATTTTTACAAACAGGTAATTTTTCTCCTTCATTCATGTGTGCTGATAAAGCGGCACTGATAGGTGACACATATGAGGCACTGATTAGCAGCACTGGTGGGCACTGTTGGGATTGATGTCCCTTTAACATGAGCCGATTATTATCTTGCTTCTTCTCTCTTCATGCCGTCAGCATGAGGAAAGAAAAACCGATAACCGACTTGTGTTTACATCCTGTGATCAGCTGTCATTGGCTGACAGCTGATCACCTGGTAAAGGGCCATTGTGATTGGCCCTTACCCGGATCTGTGATCAGCCGAGTCAGAGGGCTTGGCTATCACAGAGTGCATTGCCCGCGCACCACAGGGGGTGTGCAGGCAGCGCGGTCACGGGAAGACATCCATGTACTCCCTCCTGGCAAAGTAAGCCCGTGCTGTAGCTGTCTTTTGGCTATGGGAAGGGGTTAAAGTGCAATATCATACACGGAGCAATGGGGTTGATGACCTGTAGCACTGACCTGCTTTTCTCAATTCTAACATGGCACAGGGACAGAACTAGCCAAGTGTAGAGGGAATGTGCAGTCTTTCTAATTTTTTTTTTTTTTTTTACATGCAGATGTTTGATAAAAACATACCGGATATAAACAATCTTATCAATGACTATTAGGCTCCTTTTACATTCGCATGTCTCCAAACTCACACAACTTCCAGTCCGAATTCTGAAGCGCGACGTTGATCTGACTTTGCATTCTCTGGAACAAAGTCACATTAAAAGTCGGACCAAAGTAGTGCAGGAACCTTTTCTGAAGTTGCAGTGACTTTTGTAGTATCATCAGTAGGAACCGCTCTTATAGAAATACATTGAATTTCACATGTCCTGCAATCCCAAGTTGCGCAAGTGTGAAAGGAGCCTAAACATTTTAGAATTCTTACTTTTGTATATAGTTATTATTTAGAAACCCCAAGAACAAAAATAAATTATATTAAAGTTTACCAATCTTCAGAAAGATGGGTCTATTCTAGGGGTGCACCGAATGGGTTTTTTGGTGCCAAAACTGATACCGAAAATAAAAAATACACTAGGCCCAAAACCAAAAATGACCGATACCGAAACTTATTTTTTTAAAAATATTTTTATACAGGAGATGGTCAGAGACTGGGGACATGGTACAGGAGATGGTCAGAGACTGGGGACATGGTACAGGAGATGGTCAGAGACTGGGGACATGGTACAGGAGATGGTCAGAGACTGCGGACATGATGCAAGAGATCAATGCAGCCTCACCAGTGCCCGTCAGATGCAGCCAGCCTGTGTCTCCAGTGCAGCCAGTTTGCCAGCCTGTGTCCCCAGTGCAGCCAGTTAGCCAGCCTGTGTCCCCAGTGCAGCCAGTTAGCCAGCCTGTGTCCCCAGTGCAGCCAGTTAGCCAGCCTGTGTCCGCAGTGCAGCCAGTTAGCCAGCCTGTGTCCCCAGTGCAGCCAGTTAGCCAGCCTGTGTCCCCAGTGCAGCCAGTTAGCCAGCCTGTGTCCCCAGTGCAGCCAGTTAGCCAGCCTGTGTCCCCAGTGCAGCCAGTTAGCCAGCCTGTGTCCCCAGTGCGGCCAGTTAGCCAGCCTGTGTCCCCAGTGCAGCCAGTTAGCCAGCCTGTGTCCCCAGTGCAGCTAGCCTGTTCAGGGGAAGAGAGCCGCCGCCTGGTTGATTAGAGCGCCGGGAACATAACAGCTTTCATTTCAATAGCTGTGTGTTCCCCGCCGCGCGCCGTCACATACAGCCCCTCCTCTTTGTCCGGGCACTTTGATAGACAGATCACCCGTCCAATCCTGGATGAGAGGGCCTGAGGTTTGAGGTGGTTAAAGAAAATCAACTGCAAGACACTGCATGCCATTTTGTTATGAACCTGGAATGTGTTTAGCCAATTGAAATCGATAGTTAAATTGTGCTTTAAGGTATCATTTGGAAGGCAGGATACACCAGTAACTCTGTTTATATCACAAACTATTTAGTTTTGGGTACTTACGCTCCATTTCTTGTCCCAAGTATGAACACCAGCGATTCCTCATGTCTTCTACAGCAATTATGTCCTTTTCCTCCATTTCATCAATCAGCAGCATGGGCAAGCACGGTACTAGAAGTTCATTCATCAAAGTCAGGCCATTACACACTTCCTCTACTTCTCCAGACTCAAACATGACTGCCGCTTTCTCATTTAGTTTCTTCAAGATAAAAACGAGAGATGAAATGAAGGGCCCCATTTATAATGGAACTTTCAATAGTATAGATAGCTTTCATCAAACCATTATCATCAATATTTGTATAGCCACCTTTAAGTTTTATAAAAGCTGAACTCCAAAACAAAAAAAAAATGTATTTTAAGAGTTAGATTGAGCCAGCATGGTTACCTCTAATGATTGTTATGCAACATCCAGAGTCGCTGGGGATGATCAAATTGTCAGTTGTATTCGGTTCCCTGAGCTGTGATCATCTGGCCACAATGCCTTCCTGTCTTTTACAATGACTATAGCAGGTCGCTCGCTCCATGCCTCCTCCATTCAACAAAAAGTTATATACTTTTCAATAAATAGAACACATTCTGTGAATGGACAAGGTGTAGAGAAAGGGAGGACAAATGTCATGATCTACCCCTTATTCAATCACAAAACATCTTATGCTCATTGTAGCTATACAAGCCATTTTTTAAATGAAGGAGGTACTGAATGAGCATCTAGCGATGCAATACTTTAAGAGGTGGTCAGGCACTGCAGCTCTGCCCAGAAGATCACAGCCCAGAGTGTATTTGGGAACCAATGAAATTTGAGCATCCCCAACAACCCCCCAGATATTACATAGCAATCATTAGGGGTAACCATGCACGCCCAATATTTACGTTTATATTCAACTCCTATTGGAGTTCAGCTTTAAGTCTTCATCCACATAACTGGAGATTCCACTGCTTGCTGTTTCCAAGCAGAGGCCAGGATCTGTGTGAGGCTCAGCCAACAACTGCTTCTGTCTACCTACAATTACTACTCAGATCCAGAAGCAGTTATCTGCTAAAAATCAGAAAAAGGTGAAAGTATTTTCTTTGCAGACCAGAGGTCTTTACGGCCAATATAGGTTAGGGCATAGTGGAAGGAGAATGGCTGGCTGGCCATGTACCTTACAATCTAATGGCTGGCTGGCCATGCACCTTACAATCTTATTACATAAACTTTCTATAGCTCAGGCTCTTGTATGACATAATTATCAGTATATCTCAGAGACACTGAACAGTTCTGGGTATTGTTAGCTTTACACGAGGACTTGGCTGTTTTGACAGAACACCAAGTAAGGAAGAAAAAAAAAAAAAAGAAAAAAAAAGAAAAGTTGTCCGCGTCTTGAAGACAGCCATGTTGTTGGTTATAATCGGGCAGACTAACAATGTTCTTTCATTGGATCATCTACTGTACTGTATATGCTGCCGGTGTTCTGTCAACACAGCCAAGTTGTCAAAATCTGCAATTAGTGCTGCTAGAAAGTCAGCGGAAGTGACGTAATTGGCGATTTTGACGAGTTGGCTGTTTTTCCAGCTAGCCTTTGTGGAAACTTTTATCCAGGTCCCAATCCTCTGTGCAGTCCATCTGGTGCTACATTCACAGAACAGGAAACAAAGCTCAAACATGTGTCCTGACTTACCAGCAAGCACTCTCTGCGATAATGTGATATGAGTTCCTCATCATGTCCTCTATACAGGCCTCTGGACAGCAGCTCCTTGTTAAACTGGTAGCCAAAGATGAGGTAGAGCAATGCTTCAACATAGCTGAAACCAAAAAGACAGACCATTCTAAAATGACTTGCTGATTGGCAATCAACAAAGCAAACGCAAGACGAGGTCATGTGTTTCATATTATATGAAATATGTAGATTAAACAGGTAAGAACAGAGAAAAGGATGCAGGTTTGAGAAAGACTCGCAAAGAATGAATCAGGCAACTATCCAGAGCAAATTTGACTTATTCTTTAAGGGATTTGTTGCGTTATTCTCAGATTTAGAAAACCTCTGCCTGTAAAACACACATGCCACATTCTGTATAGTCTTCCAATACATTTACCATCAATGCACTTGAGACTTTTGTCACTGCACATCATTTATCACAGCAGGACTTCGGAGAACACAGATGCTGCGTAGGAGGAAATAAGGAGTCTAAGAACCATTGTTCTTCCAATTGTCATAGTTGGTGAATGTAGTATGCAAGTTTGATAGAAAACAAAAAACAGAATGTCAAAGTACATGCACATGACCACAACAGGGCCATACAGCATGCAACTGTATTCATTTGTGTAGTAGTGGGTAGTCACTTGTGCATAATTCTCTGCCAGGTAGTCAAAAGGTGCAGCAAGCAACCAACTGCCAGAAGCCTGTAAAAATCTTTGACAGGCTAAAATACACAGCAGCAGTATGCCGATATATGCACATCCAAGTGGTACATGGACACATGTACTGCCCCAAACGCAGACTGGATGTGCACATACACCACCATACAGCTGCTGCATATTTCAGCCTGTCATTGATTTTTGACAGGCTGCTGCACCTGAAACACCTGGGTGGAGAATAACACCTACACAGACTCACAAACTTAGGGTGCTCAATATTCAAACTGCAGGGTCCCTCCAACCATGCATCACTAAGGCTAGGTACAAGTTTTGTTTTTTTGTTTTTTTTTTCCAACCCAGTGGGCTGAACAAAATTAAAAAAAAAAAAAACACAACAGGGATATCGCTGTACTAACTCAGGGATGTTTGTGCGGCAAACTCCCCCACAGTGCCCTTGTGTTCCGACAGGGGGATGCCCCCCTGCCAGTACACACTAATCGGATGCTGGTTTTCTAGCATGCCCCTTCAACAAGCGCCGGTCATTACGCCGGCTTCTGTCAGATTGACAGCTGTACACAGTGACCAAACGTCGTCCAGTTCCTGTTGAACTGGTGGATACTGACCATATTCGGCTTATGTGTACTTCGCTTAACTGCACTACAAACACTTTCCTGAGACATGCAGATAGCATGCCAGAGCATAGAATTGAATGCAAAGCACAACTTTGCATATTAAACACCCGGGGTTCAAGAATTTGCAGCTATTATGACAGGCCAACTTCAAAAGGTGACGTGGAGGCGGCCATTTAATTTTAATTCTGCAAATAGCTTTTACTGTACATAGAACATTGTAAAACTTAAAAATATTTGTTCCTAAAAACCATAGAGAATTAAAGTCATTGTAAAGGCAGAAGGTTTGTTAGCTTAACGCATTCTATGCATTAAGATAAAAACCCTTCTATGTGCAGCAGCCCTCCTCACACCTACCTGAGGTCCCTCTCTGTCCACGAGTGTCAAAGCTGTCCGATATTCTCCCTCCTGATTGGCTGAGACACAGAAGTGGCGCCATTGGCTGCTGCTGTTGTCAAAGTCAGCTAGCCAATCAGGGAAGAGAGGAGGCAGGGTGGGGTCAGGGCCCCGTGTCTGAATGGACACAGGAAGCTGTGACTTGGCTCGGGTGCCCGCATAGCAAGCCGCTTGCTGTGGGGGCACTTAACAGGAGGGAGGGGCCAGGATCACAGAACAGGAGGATCTGGGCTGCTCTGTGCAAATCCACTGCAACAAAGCAGGCAAGTAAAACAAGACTTTACAATCACTTTAGAGTGTTACTAAACCCAGGAGTTTTCATTCTTCCCTGATTGTCCTGTAAGGCTGCAGGACCCTGACCCTCTGTCTGGACAGTGCTGATTGGCCCTGTGCTGATCACATACACTCTCAAAAAGAAAACAAAAAAAAAAAAAAAAGAAACTCTCTAGCAATACACACCAAACTGAGCATGTGCAGCTTGTCCCCAAGCTCTGTAGTGTCAGGAAATTAGGGGATGATGTAGGAAGGGGAGGATCAGAGAAGGCAGGATCCAACAGCCTGTTTACACGATGCAGAGGATTAACCCCTTAGGTTCCACAGTGAGTATAACAAGCATGCTTTACTGCATATACAGACTAATTTTACTGTTATGGGTTTAGTAACACTTTAATAATATAGTGTTTAGATTAAATTAGATACTAATTTAGAACAACTAACATCTGCAACATCCCTGTAAATATATTTTAATCGTTGCACTTTTAATCTGTAACACTGGTGCATTAATGGATTTGAAAACCTGGAAAACAATCAGCCTCATTATGTACATGGGCTCCCTATTGTAAATGTATACAGAAGCAATAAGCCCCACCCACCTTTTGTTCTGAAACAGCTCCAAACCAATCAAGATGTACATTGTTGTGTCCCGGAAACTCTTGTACTCCTTGTGCCAGCGCTACAAACAAATGACAGACACTGTTGGGATGTGCTGCTATGACATTAAGGGAATATACACACGGTACTAATATATGAACATTAGATATTCCTCGCAGAAAAAAATACAAGGATGGGCTGTATAGTATATACATGTATTTGCTCGTACACATGCGTAAAATTGCTTCTAGCGGTTTTAATTCAAGGGAGTGTGATGTACACACGTAAAAATACTGACCAGCAATGCAGAATTTTTTTGTATTTTTTAACTGAATTATACGCAGCACAAGTTTATGCACATGTGTGTACAGGCCCATGCATTAAGATCAGTGTAAAGAAAGAACGCAAAAAAAAACCCTGCATACCTTAAAAAATGCAGCATTTAGGCTTCCATGTGTAAAAGGTTTAAAGCACCCAATTGTAGGAAGACCTTTACAATAAATATATTGCAGAACAGACAGATATCACATAGACAGGAAGTGAGGGAAATCATTCCAACAAGGACACAGGCATGTTAAAGTTCAATCAAAGTCTCACACTACTTTTACATTCTCCTTCATACTACTGGATGTTATGATTCCTAACTTATTCTAACTGACTCTTAACTGGTACCTTAAAGTGGAACAGACAAAAAAAAAAAAACTTGCCGAGCAGGTGGGCAATTTATTGCAATGCCTTTTTTGCAATAAAACTCACCAGTTTGAGCATGTACACTAATCTGCGCATGATCATCTCAGTGTACATTCTCAGCACACCTCAGTGCTGGAATGAACTCCCATGCGCATGAACAGGAGTTCCTTTATTCCGTCCTGGCCAATCAGGATTACCGAAGAACCTAGATCCGGAATAAGACTAGGTCAGTGTCGGAGAAGGACTGAGGGGAGGTTAATTCAATTTCAAAGAACCCTTTTTGTTTTCTGAAAATTCTCCTTTTGCAGTCCCTCTCTAGTGCTTTACCCTGGCATAGATGAGTAATAGCCATTCCTCTTTTCACCTTTGTCTTCACACAGACTACAGAGAAAGAGAGGGGGCATGTCTGACCAGGCCTGTCAAATTATAGAGTGTGCTGGGAAGGGTGGTCAAACACTGGTGCCTATTGGACTGCAAAATCATATTTAGATACATTACACATCTATTATAACAGGAAAGTGGAGGAAAGATCATGAGAATGAAGTCTGCTAGCTGTCTGGGTTACTAAACATTTCTGTGGCTTTAATTAGGTTAAAAAAAAATCTGAGAAGATCCTACTTTTCTTTATTAGAAAGATCAACCACTCGTGAATCATATCACATCCAAATCAGGTGGGCGACAACAGGTGGGTTACTGCAGCAAAAACCTGCTGGACTATACACATTGCTCCCATGGCAATCTCCTTCCTGTGCTCTACTCATACTGAGAGCCTGCTTAAACATTTCCCATTGGCTAAAATAGGTTAGATAAATGGTATGGTACTATAGGTGCACCAGAACATGCACAACGTGCAAAAACCCTTGTCATTCTTGGACTGATTTCTAATGCACGTGGGGTTATTTGAGGTTAAAATAAACACAGAATAAGGATAGGTAAGTTAGCATTATTTAAAAATATATTTTTATGATTCTGTAACTAAAGGAGTTTTAAAGGCAGAAGGTTTTTTTATCTTAATGCATTATATGCATTAAGATATAAAAAAAACCCTGTGTGTAGCAGCCACCCCAGCACCCCCCTAATTACTTACCTGAGCTCCTTCTCACTCCAGCGATGTCCACGATCCCGTCAGCCATCCAGTACACTCCTCCTGATTGGCCGAGACAGAGCAGTGGCGCTATTGGCTCAAGCGGCTGTCATTCAAAGTCAGTCAACCAATCAGGGGAGAGAGAAAGTGAGGCCAGGTGGGGGCTCCATGTCTGAATGCATACACAGAGCTCTGACTCAGCTTGGGTGACCCCTGTAGCTAAGGGGCACTCAAAGGAGGGAGGGGCTAGGATCGAAGAGGGACCCGAGAAGGGGAGGATCTAGGCTGCCCTGTACAAAACCAACTGCACAGAGGTAAGTGTAACATATTTTTTTTTAATAACAAACAAGCCCTTACAATCACTTTAAAATGTTATAGGGATTTTTATATAGTTTTCTGTAGTTGCTCTTCAAGTGTGAAAATGGTCTTCTGATGCTATGGTCCCTTTACTATGGACTGATGAATACTTCCAAAATATGCCTTCCACAGCTGTAGCTATGGGTACATTTTCACGTAGTGTAATGGTCTATTGACTTATCCATAAGTCTCTCCTAACCCTCACTCCTCTTGAAATGACAAGAATTACATACAGCTATAATGGCAGACGATGTTGTGAAGATTATTTCTATTTGGCAGTATGTTATAAGGACATATGAAAACAAGGGATATGATAGGCATTTTAAATTAAGTGTGATAATCTAAATGAAGCAGTGATGCCCCCACAATGTACAAAGCAAACAAAACCACCTACCATGTATTCTTCCATATTAACCTCATCAGGTTTTATCATTTCAAGCTTCGCCTGAGCCACTTTCATGATGTTGCGGCAACTGGAAAAAAAGAAAATCATTTTTTTTCATGATTAATACGGTGTATTCCTGTTATATTGTTATTACCTTTCCAAAAAGTATAGTGCGCTGTCCCTTTAAATCCTATGGCGATTAATCAGCTCAATCCTTAACTAAGTTAATCTGTGAAACTCACAGTGCAAAGAATATGCAAAAAAAATATGTGCAAATAAACACTATATAAAAACACAAAACATTGTGAAACATAGCAATGGTGCAAATCAAGCAATCAAATAAAAATGTGCAAATAAATTCAATTGATATCAATAAAAAAAAAAAAAAAAAAAAGAATGAGAGTCTCTTAATTCAAACAAATCCTTGTATAAATACTGGTGATATAGGTGCTCAGTGCTGAAAAGAAGTCTTTAAAAGTGCTTAAGTGCTCCTTCAGGAAAAGATGGCCGCTTACCAAACAGAATTGATCCCAAATTACAGGGATCAAAAGCGCATGAAATCCATCTATAGATGAGAAGCTCCTATACAAAGCCATATCATGGCAACATGCTTCTTCAGTAGAGTGCAATGGGTTATCGGAGGATGACCGGCAGTTATATCATCATAAAATCGCTGAGTCTCTTCACAGTAAAGCTAACGTGTGCTGGGTATGGAATGACTTACAAGGAATCAAATATTCTTGATCTGAGTCATCACATCAAGGGTACCGAGCCGCATGCAGCACAATCCCGGAGCAAATTTTTTTGATTATTGATATCAACTTAATTTATTTGCACATTTTTATTAACTGCTTGATTTGCACCATTGCTATGTTGCACAATGTTTTGTGTTTTTTTTTTTTTATATAGGGTTTACTTTTTTTTTTGCATATTCTTTGCACTGAGTTTCACAGATTAATTTAGTTCTGGATTGATCCAATTAATCACCATAGTATTTACTGCCTTTACAATCTGCATGTAGATGCCAATGTATTGCGATCCACCCCCTCTGTCAGGTCTGAGATCGACTTCCCTGCAATTAAAGTGCACTTGTAATGACAGCGATATAGAAGCTTCTACCACTGACTCGTTGTGAAGATGCATGTTCCAGGGCTATCATCTTTATATTTGCTTTACTACTTAGTGGGTCACTTGATTGATATGTCTGATATGTACGTCCTTGTTTCAGATCAGTGACATCAGAAATTTCAGGCTGCAAGCCCCACAGGGAGGATTGTTCAATGTTAATAGATAGTATTATCTTTTAGTAGTTTAGAAACAATACTTGTTTTCATTACTGAGACAACATAGAGCTGCCACTTCTCAACTGAGAAGCGGCATCTTTGCCAAATTATATATTCTGCAGATTGTATAATTCTTAAAACAGAACTCCAGTCAAACTTAAAAATAATGAACTTTATTAGCTCATTGAAAGATTCAATAAAAAGCAGCTTTTTTCGCAAGATTTACTCTCAATCCAGGACTCTTGCCAGCGCAGTACTTTTTTTTTCTGCCACAAGATGTCCTCAACAGCTTCATTCCACCCACTTCCTCTAAGTATAGGTTGTCCTGGACCTGTTACTGGACGGTGAAAGGAGAAGCAGCATAGTGATGAGCTTCCACCCCTGCTTTTTCCTATCTGCATGCTCCATGATAGCACAAACAAATTGGCTCTTTCTGCCTTTTCTGTCACATTTCAACCCTGCTGAACAGGGACCAAAGAGGTGGATACCAGCCTAATTTAGGTACATACACTGCTTGCATTTAAAAAAAACACATTTATGTATTAATGATTACAGAGCTGCATTCATTTAAAGCAGCATTAAACCCAAAAGCAAACATTATATTGCAACTTATCAATTCCTAGATGTGACAGCTTTTCTTTTTTAGGATCTTACCTTTATTTTCACCTGTTTATCTGGCCAGTAAAATGTCTGTTTTTCAAAAGAATATGCTGTCCTGCAGATGTAGCTGTTAAGAGTGTTGAGATAAACCGTTTACCACCGACAGGGGCGCTTACAATGATGAACTTTTATTTACGTAAAACATTTATCCCAAAAGGAACAAAAAACTGTTGCTGTAACTGCTTAGTGTTAGCTGGAGATCAACTTCAATTTGTTAGTGCAGCTCAATCTGCTAGCGCATCCAACAGTCTCCTCTCCCAGATTAACAATGTTGCTGTCCAAAGATGCCCCTTAATCAAAAGTGGAGGCACTCCAACATGGGAGAGGTGTGTTACTTGCCAGATCACCAGGTGAAAATCAGAGGGGCAAAAGCCTTAAAAAGGAAAACTAATGCCAAAAAGTCACCACATCTAAAGATTGGTAAGCTGCAATATATTACACGTTTGGCTCTGGGTTTAATACTGCTTAAAGTATTACATCTGTAAGGAGTTCAAGCATAAGGTGGAACTAAACCTTCCTATTCACGGAGGATGGTGTCAACATACCCCCAATTTAGATCTACAGTTGCCATGGTGCTATACACTTGGGCAGCTAGAACACCAGCCATCTGAAGGATTGAACATTGGTTGAGAGCGAACGTAAGCAAGGTGGCAACTGTGATAATTATCACCAAAATGTATCGCCTTGAGGCCCGGTTCACATATCTCCGGCTGCGGTTCCCAGCATGGTGTCTCCGGTGTGTCCCTGGTTCAGGTGTGATTCAGGTCCAAATTTTTGCCAGCATTCACACCTGAACCGGACTCAAAGACGCACATGACCCTTCTGCCAACCGATTCTCGGCTGCCCCGGACCTGTGTGAACCGGCTCCAGACACGCTCACCTGTCATGCGAATTGGATGCGGAAGAAATTCGCATATATGCAAACCCAGCCTAAATAAGGCAGATACTGCCCATGTACTAGTAGTTAGAGCGTAAAATAACAACACTAGAGAAAACTGGCATCTATGAGTAAAGATTTACTAACATTTATTGAACATTTTTAACTTCAGCTTTCTTTTGGGAAATAGTTAAATTTAAAGTTTATTTTTTGGTTTAGGTAGAGTCCCTCTTTGAAAGCAACCTATCAAGAGACAAATATGGAGGCTGCTACTGCTACTTAACTTTCTGAAAATGCCGGTTTCCAGGCTGTTATACTGATGCTTTGGCTTTACTATTCTGAGTTACTGATTCAGAAAATAAATAGTAAAAATAAACTCATTTGCTGCATGTTTGTTCAGGACTGATCTAAAAAGACCTGAAAGCAGCCACAGCCTTTTTTTGAATGACAGATTTACTGAAAATTGCCAACATACAGGCTCGTCATATTACCGTTCATCAAAACTCAGGTTGCGATCAGCAAACTGCTCAAGCAGGGTCCTCTCAATGATTTTCTTTGGCGCCTGGCTCTGGATGAAGTAAACGACCGCATGCTGTAACCGGTAATCGGTCTCTGGAGGGGGATCTTCTTGTGCTAGTTTCAATAACCGTGCATACTCTGTTTTAATGGCCTAAGAGGAAAAAATGTAAAAGCATTAATCACATTAAAGCTGCAATCCTACAAAGAGAACAGACCAACAACACATTGAATAAATGGAAACAAAAGTAATCTTAAAATTAAAAAAAAAAAAAGTCTTAAAAAAAAAAAAGAGAGTTGTTGCCTATGGTAGGTAACTAGATGTGTAAAATTTCAATGGATTACTGAAAGGCATAAGAAGCCGCTAGTGTATTTAGCCATTCGCTAAAAATGAAAAGCAAAGCAACTTTCAAATGATACATTAACCACTTAAGGACCGAGCCTCTTTTTTACACCTGTTGTTTACAAGTTAAAATAATTTTTTTTTGCTAGAAAATTACTTTGAACCCCCAAACATTATATATATATTTTTCTAACACCCTAGAGAATAAAATGGCAGTCGTTGAATGACTTTCCAGCAGGATGGTCCAAGGCTGCAGAAACGGCAAAGATCACCTGAAGCTCTAGGATGGTAATTTGGAGGCAAAACAACTCCAATGAGCCAGGACCAAACAGTGAGAACAGAGTTCTAGAAAGGGCTTTAAACCACTCATCAGTTGGGTCCTTAAAGACAGTAGCATCTTCTAATGTAATATGAATCACCAGATCTACAGTGGGAATGCAACACTTTTACACAAAATCCATCCGATACTAGTACAAGGCTAATAAGCGGTTGGGGGGGGAAAGAAACCACTTATTAGGGCGTTTTTATCTCTGTATAGAAATATTTGGAAATACTGGCACAAAAGAGACATCTTTGGAGCTTTAGGAGATATACAGGTGCCAAGACTGAAAACCGCTCTGGCAAAAGCAACAGGCTGATCCACTAGTTTTAGAGTGGTGCACACTGCATCATAAGAGCCAAAATGGACTTTGATTAATAGCGATATACTGAAACTCCTCAGAGTCAAGGTCATCAATCAGGGACTGGAATGACTCAGAATTGGACAAAGTCTCTGTAGCTGATGGCACAAAAGGCACAGGTAAATTAGATATAGGAACTGAGGTAGAAGATGCAGAAGTATGCTTGTGGCCTCTGCGGTCAAGGTCTGCCATATCTAGAATTAGACAAAATTAGTCAGGAGGTGACAAAAATCACTGAAGGCAGGCAGCAGCAATAGGCCAAAGTTCCATATGGCTCCTTGCAAGCAGAAACAGCAGTGATGAGATGCTTTCTGAACACTGTATGGTGGGAAAAAGTGTGGGGTGTGTGCACAACATGCCACCCAACCAAATTATGTCAATCCCCTTCCACAGTGGAAACCAGCAGCTTTTGGGAATTTAAAGGTGGCCAGTGACCTATGCAAATGAGGCAGCTTCCGATGCATGGACCACCTGACCTAAAAGAGTTTACCAGAACCAGAGTCTGGAAGGCACCCCATGCAAAATAGTGCCAGAAAACTACTTTGAGGGGTCGAGACATGGCACTCCAAAGACCAGGCTGAGGAAGGCCACATCAGATACCTGGATTCGGAGAGACCAGTTCTAGCATCAATGTAGAGAAGAGTTTAAATTGAAGATAAAAAAACAAAAAAAAACAAAGTGCTTGCAAGCTGACCTTGAGCTGCAGAAAAGATATCCATTCTCCTAGGGCAACAGTAAAAAATGGAGACATGCTGGTAGTAGATGGGAGTTATTCTGAGTTGGCCAACACTTTGTGTTTACCAGTGTCCATTCCTCCTGTAGGCAGTAGTATAACCTGAAGGTTAAAAGACTTCCTGTGTCCTTCGATGGATGAAAAAGAAATTCCGTTTTAGGCATTAAGGCACTTGTAAACACACCATGACACATCACTGTGCACTTGCGTGTGTTACAATGCATGACAACATGCATTTTTGGCCATTTTTTTTTAATTTCCAAATCAATATATAAACATATAGAAAACATTTTATTTTTAGTATCATATAGTTCAAAATGTGTAAAGCTGGGCCACCAACAAAACTCAAAGGGAAGCTCCAGTTTAGTTGAGAATAGAAAAAAATACCCACCCAATTCCATCCACAATGATAAAGGAAAAGAAAGTTTGCAACTATGTTCAAATTAAAAGTTGGTTAAACTATTGATTCAGCCAAACATTCCCTGCCTGGGGACCTCCTACTTTTATTAGGAGGAGGAAGTGGAGATCTCTTGCCTGGATCTGGATTTACACCAGCATTAAATTTTAATGGCGTCACCAGCTATCTTTTTGGGGATTGTTTGGCCGCTTGTGGCATAGGACGAGCTCCTGTCTGATTTCGGACACCCAGCTTTTTGGGCTTGCAAGTGCCGCACACGCCTTTAAATGAATTATATACATGGCAAAGGTTTTAGCAAACTTTAATGTCAATTCTTACTTTCCTTTGTTCTGAAGACATTGATGTAAACCTTTTCAGCAGTTAATCAAATTGACTAAGTTGGAAGGCTAGACTTCATTATAACTAGATCCAATTGGAATGAAGTACACTGATAAGTACATAAAAGTTTATCCATCTGCTGAATGCCATCTTCTATTACGATCTGTTTGGATGGATGGATCATGCATTAAGTGCTGGTATAGAGCAATGTCTTCAGATATAGGTGAGCTGCTTTTCTGTTACTTGATTATCAGCATGAGTTTATATTATTATTCAACAGAGGTACCGTTTTAGTGACACTTGTTTAAAAGGCAGAAAGGGCAAGAAGAATGGATGTATTGCACATTATAAGGTATTTGTATGTAGTTAAACAGGGTCTTGTGTGATTTTAAAACATTTTAATAGGTTTGATGTTTTTACTTAAAGGAAGTTTTTCATATCGTTTCGTGTGGAGCCAGTCAAAATGGCAGTTAAAAGAATTACATTTTAATTCTTTTTTTTTTCTTCAGGTACCTATTTTGGAAGGAAAAGCATTGGCCCATGTGTAATTAGGAAACATTGTATTTCAAATGATGCTACTCCAAGAAGAGTAATGAAGAGTGAGGGTATATGAAAGTTTGTAACTTAGCTGTCCATCCGAGGCAAAATATCCCAGCAGATCTACTATTGCAATCATGTTGGGGGCTCCAAGGGAGTCACATTTAGATATTAATCCTTCCTAGGGGGCATTACAGGGCAGACACTAACATCTTAAAATACCTAGTTCTTTAAAACCTTCTGCTAATTTCACAGATAATCCAATAGTAAGCAACTTTCAGCTAGCATATGAAAAGCGAGACAGTGACGAGGCAAACCAAAATAAGGCAGCTTTCCAAGAAAGTGCAATCGATGGGATAGGAGCCTCAAGGCTCATGGGTGGCTTCTACAGGTAATGGTGTTTCGGTCATTTGAGA
Source organism: Aquarana catesbeiana (assembly GCF_042186555.1). Lineage (NCBI taxonomy): Eukaryota > Metazoa > Chordata > Amphibia > Anura > Ranidae > Aquarana > Aquarana catesbeiana. Next base: position 731,313,833 of record NC_133325.1, on the reverse strand, counting down.
ATCCTGGCACTCAGATAATATTGAACATCTCCATTCTTTCATTACTGTTTAAGTTGTACCAGGAGTTAAGAATTACTATACAATTCACAACAGTCTATACATACCCCAGTCTACAATTAAAACATTTCATAAAAACAACAAAATTGGTGTAGTTGTAAACAGATTTACAATATTAGATGCATGTGTAAACGATTAACTGGACATCATTACTAATGACTAAGTCATGCATAGGGGGTACAAGGTCCATAATTCTTCTGTGGAAATTTGTGTCCATCTGAGGAGCATTCTCATCATTCCAATTTCTAGGGGGGGTCTGTTAACAGAACAGCAAGCAGAACGTGGGTGTAAAGGAAATGAGGACCAGGTCTGCTTGTGATGCACTAGAGCAGCCACTCTCAAACAAGGTGCCGTGAAATCCTAGGGCTCCTTCAGAGGTTTTTAGGGGTTTCTTGAGCATTGGAAGACTGACATCCAACCTGATAGTTGTGGTGCAGTTTTGGGCAAATGTCGCATGAAAATAATGATATTTTTAGATGTTTCAAAGGATGGTATTTTTCCCCCTGACCATCAATGTAAGGGAAATTCTTCCTAGGATTTCCAGTGAAATAATGCACTCTTTCAAATGAACATCAACTACCATGTAATGGGCATTCTTTCTCTGAACATAGATACAAGGGGGGATCTCTCTCACAGACCATACTGTAAGGTGGACCTCACTCTGATCATTAATGTTAGTTGACAGCTTTCCCATTGACAACCAACGTTAAGGAGAACATTCACTGAACGCCAATGCAAGGGGGTATTTTTCCACTGACCATTTATATAAAAAACGAGTCTGTTGGTTTGTTTTCTAGACTTTTTTTATTTAAATTACTGATAATAATTTTATCATACAGATTCGCCTTTGTGGTCAAGGAATTGCTAGCCTTGTCTAAAAACGTCCTGCACACCTCTGCACTATTCCATGAAAATTAGGCATGCTCCTGACTAGTATGGGAAAGTGTAGTTCTGAGATAGAATACTGCACAATAACGAACTTTTAAAAGACACCAATTATACTCAAACACTCTCAAAGCCCTTTACCTGGCTAAAGAGAATTATGGAAAAAATTATTAAATCCAAAACTAGGGATTAAGCGCCCCCTTGTTTAGCAAAATTAATTAAATCACTGCTGATCTGCAACAGCCATCATGGCATATGGTATTCAGAGCACTGTTTGCAAGAAATCCTTTAAATATTGCCCAGAATTGTCAAAGGCTTCCCAAGAGTGCTACGATTCTATGTGGTCCTAGCACAATCACTACCGTATTCCATTGTGTGACCTTTTTATGCAGTGCCTAGACAATATTTTGGTGAATTTTCAGGTTTAAGCACAGATGCAAGGTAACCTAGACAGCTTTAGCAGTCACTGATTAAACTTGCTATCTAAAGATGCTATTGATTGTGGCAGTGGAGGAACATACAGTAAATAAAATTACAAAAATCTGGGGAAAAAGCTAGTAAAAAAAAAAATAAAAAAATAAAAACTAAAACATTTTTAGTTACTTATGAAGAGCTACAGTTGCACCCAAACTTCTGCTCCACACCCACCACCCCCGAGCTAAAACTAAACAAAACAACCTGAACTCCCCTGCTTACTTATTTTAGATCCAGAGGCATGGCCTCCACTGTCATTTACAGCCTGTAAACAAAAGAGGCAACATCTCTGCATCCAATGTAAGTAAGCAGGCGCCAGGGGGTTGATTTGCAGGAATTCAGCTTGCAGAAAGGTGGGGTAGCTTAGTGTAAGTTTAGATAAAAGTACACCCATTAAGTTTTGGGAATTTTCTAGTTCCCCAGTAGAGGTTACCTATTGAGCCCTGTGATAAATCAAATAAGTGTTCCATTTCATGCAGCTTTTGATGCTGCCACCTTTTTCATGAGCCTCCCTCCAGGGTTGTTTTGTGAATGGTAAACTAATCATGTTGTTATCTATCACACGCCCTATAAAAAAAAAAAAAAAAATTCTACTCAATAAGAGACGTTCATAATTTGAAAAAATTCACTATGTGGGTCAAGACACAAAATTTAAATCAAGGCTGGCAGCAATAAAAAAAAAAGGTTCTCTTTCTGTCTTTATTATATATCGCCTAACTTTGCTTAAAAGTTCAAAATAGCTACTTTGGAGTTTTTGAAAACTGCAATTCCACTTTATTTTTGGGCACGCTAATATATGTGAGAATGTGTGAGAACAAACTGGACTATGACGCTGAAAAGCAGAAAAAAAACAAAGCAAATATCCATGAGACAAACCAATGCCAACAGCATGAAAACATGTTAGGAAGTTGTACCTTAAAGAACCCAGCTTCAGGCCCACACATGTCATACACATTCCTGGATTTACCTATGGCCATGATGATACCTTGCATGTTCGGGGTCATCATGACCTGCCACAAAGGATTTCAGTTTTAATGATCATCATATTGTTCAACAGTGTAACAGAGCACAGGCATGCAAACATAAGTTTTTTTTGCAAAGCAAGTCACCACATGCATGTGCCATATAGCGTGTGCTAGCAGTACATCGGAGCAGGTTAATAAATGTAATGAAGTGTGGGATGTGAGGCTGAGATCGCCTGTAAACATAACAATGGTGGCTGAAGCAGGTAGAAGACATTCGGCAGAGGAATGTTAGAACCCAGACACCACCTGTAAGTGCTAAAAATACATTGGCTTAACAATTAAAACAAAAATATATCATGGAAATACATGTTGTAAACATTTTTATATTTCCCTCCATGCAGTTTATGAGCAAACTCACTAGTATCCATGTTCCTTTCTGCCATGACAGACTTGACTTAACCCAGCAACCATGCCTCCCCTTTACCCAAAACATCCAAGCTGATTATTATGAAATTATTAGTAAGCGTCAGTAGAATGAAAGGGGCTAAAGGAATAGAATTATAAATCTCTTAAAGAAATAGCTAAAAGCTAAGAAAAAAAAAAAAAAAAAATTAACAAAACACGTCTTTACTTACATGCTCTGTGCTTTTTTAGGAATAGCACAGAGCGCCTGCGAACCTCCTCTTCTTGGGTCCCCCGTGGCGCTCCTGGCCCCTCCTCTCTGCCAAGTGCCCCCATGGGAAGCGGCGTGCTCGCTCCCGAGCCCCGCCCCCTTGTCATTGGCTTTCATTGACAGCACTGAGCCAATGGCTCCTGATGCCCCAGCAAAGCCAGCAAGACCTGGAAGTGAGGGGAGAGAAAAGCTGCAGACGTGCATGGCGCTGGATCGAAGGGAAGCTGATGCCTAAACATTTTTTACCTTAATGCAAAAAATTTTTAGGCTTTAGAACCACTTTGATCCTAAACTTTAGCTAATGATTCTAACTAACATTCCCCCATATGCCCTGCCCCCATTTCCATCTGTACTCATCACAATTTTATAAGAGATGTTTGTTATATACACATTGGAGATAAATTGATGCCCAGGAAGTATTTACACCCTACTAGAGGCCTTTACAGTACGAAGCCTGCATTCTACATCAGAGGCTGGTACAAGTGGAACATTGTGCAAGCCACCAGATACAGAAGCGTGAAAGCTTTAACGGACCAAGAAGTGAACAACGGAATATCATATGAAAGTTGTAAGTAAACTATTGTTCTCACAGAACATAATTTTATGAGAAAAACATGCTTTTACTCATCATCAAAAGTACAAACAGAAATGTTTTTAAAAACTGGTTACATGTTTAGGAGGCCATTTTTGAAGCAGCCGTATAGTCATAACATCCACCCCCCAAAAAATGCACTTAGTAACTTAGTGCTATAAAAAATAAATAAACTAGTCATGTGACCAGCTTTTCTCCAATCACAAAGTTCTCCTTATTGTGTTAATGCTGTGGCCTACATTTTATGAATGAGCTAAAAATACAAACTGGGGTGTTGAGCAACCAGTGCGCTCTGAGAGATGGCATGTGATTCGCACCACACTGCAAATCACATGTAATGCGATTTCAGCCATACAGATAGAACGGCCGATATCGCATTCAGACCAAACTTGCACAGGACCCTTTTTTGGTCAACACCAGAATTGTATCGCATGGGTGTTCACACTCATGCAATCCGATTCATGTCAGTTCGCAGTGCGATATGTGAGCTGAAATGGGGGTGTCATTAACATTGTATTGACACTCCCAGTAGTTCACATATGGCAGTGTGAACTGCCGTGTAAGTCGGGTTCGATTTGGGAACCCGCAGTGGATTCACAGGGTTCCCGCATCGCACAAGTATGAACTGGCACTAACACTGGATTATAATGAAGCATTGACAGATATCCATTTTCTGCTATAAACATATGCCCACTAATGTAGGCCATACCTGGGTCGAATTCTGAATACATTTTCCAAAATAATCTGATGGTGAGGGGTTAGTACACCAAGTTTTCATTGCCATCTGCAGTTCTAATATAGAGATTTAATTTTGAGCTTTGTCTGGGAACAAAGAATTCTTCCAATGGGGAAACTCATTCTGGTAACAATTGTCTAAAACAGAGATTTTCTCTTACTTCCTGTTGTTTATAAAGGAGAGGAAGTGAAGGGAAATCTCCTAAATGGAACACAGATGAGAAAAAAAAGATGGGTTTTATAATTTCTCTACTCTATCCAAAATGGCTTTAGATATTCTTTAAAAGACAAGTATGGGGTTGTTTTTTTTTTTTTTTTTGTAGAATCATACTAACCTAGGTTGCATCTGTCCCCCACCAGCTCTAAGGCTCTAAGGCTGAGAACTGAGCGATCAAACACTGTTGATTGCTGGGTTCTCAGAAATCCCAGAGCAGAGAGCTGGTGATTGTCAGTCACCACTGTCTGCTCTGCCTCTCCGGCACTCACTGGAGCGCTGTGCTGTAAGGGGGCGTGGCTGGCTCAGGCTGTCAGAGGCTTGCTAAAAGGCTGAGCCAGGTGCCGGTCCAGGCATGTGGGCGGATTCCTACTATATGGTTGCAATCTTTCCGGAGTCTGGATTAGCACTGTGATGTCAGCTGACAGTGGGCTTCAGCCCACTGTCTGCTGAAAACGGGTCACAGAAAGTGCAAAACGAACTGCACTTCTGTGATCCATAGGAAAAGTACAGTCAAACGAGCGCTGGCTGTATTTCTCCTTTAAAGTATAAGTGGAGCACCACCTTCAATATAAAGAGCCCTTCCCTCTCCCAACTCTGCAGCAAAAAGTAAATCTAAGTAGCTAAGAAATTTTCTACTACCTAACCTATCGGGGGCCTGCCCAGTGTTGATCATCTCAGAGTTTCCCAACTCCTTGTACAATCCTGCCCACATGCTGAGCTGAAGATGAGTAGAAGTGTAATAGCCTGACTGCTTAGTACTCATGTCCAACTGGGCAAACACTATTTTCTATGACCAGACTTGCCCATAGTTAGGGTTGTAGAGGGAGACTGGGAGATAGACAATGGACTGGCCCCAGACACGCTACATTAAAAACTCAACAGAGCAAGAGTAGCTGTAAACATGTGCTAACATGGGTCCACAGGATCCAATTCAGGACCCAAAAACTACATGCCAAAATCCTTACATAAATGCATGTCAGAATTTAAATGCAAACACCATTGTACATTAGCTCATAGGATCCTTCTAATTCTGATCTCTAGAAACGCTGCCACCCTCCCTTCACCCTAACTCCCCTCAACAAACTGCCTAAATGCCCCTTTTACTGATCTAAATCTGTTTGTGAAGTGTCGGGTTCCAGCTCTTTATGTTTTTTCCTTCTTCTGGCTCCATGGTTGCTGCCTGGCAGTGACACTTCCTACTGGCTATCCAGTGGCGGGGTTCTCAAATTCCTCCAAAGACTGCAGCATTGGGATATCGTGAGAAAAATGGAACCAAATCAGCAAAATTATAGACTGCAGCACTGGGTCACCGGACTCACACTCCTGAAAATAGTGTTGTAGGAGCGTTTCGTAAAAAAAAGAAAAAAGTTTGAATGAGTGGGAAGAGGGAGAGGCACAACTTTTGCTCAGGTCAGAAGCAAATCGAAAGCAGCTACCAGAACACATAACCTATGCTGGCCATACATTTTGACCCAAAGCTACCTCTCTACCCCTCAGCTCACGCCTTCAGTCTCCTCACATATCACTAACTTACTAACAGACATATAAGCCTGGATGTCACACCATTGCCTCAAACGAAATCTATCCAAAACAGAGCTCACAATATCTCCTCCCCCACGTGCCTCTTCCCCTGAATTCTCGGTCAAGAACGATAGCACTTCTATACTCTATTGATTTCTATCATTCAGCCCTGTTTAACATGTATGGCTTCCCTTAGGTGTTTTAGAGAACAAAGGAGATGCACTAAAAAGTGTTCAATCTACTCTCCCATTGATATCCACAACAGAAAAAGGTTGTACTGACTTAACTTATAATTGCATAGTGTTCATTTTTGTAAACAGTGCTTCCTAAGATCCAATTCTAAATTCTGGCTCTGTTTCACTAAACCTTCAAAAAACAAAAAAAAACAAAAAAACTTGGTCAATAAATTTAATGTCGTGTTGCCCCAGTGGGGGCAGACTTCTAAAGTGAGAACACGATCACGTAAGGAAGAGTTGTAACCCTAGAGCAGGAAGTGCCTTGTTGGTGAAATTCGAACATGAGAAAGTGTGCATTACAAATCAAGTCCCTAAAGAGGGCAAGCTGCTATATAAAGTTTTTGCGATTTGTTTTATCACAGGCTGCACTACTAGACGGGACCTGAAGCTTGTAAAAGAATTGGGAATCCTCAGAACTGAAGATCTCACACAACAATCAGGTTCACTTGAACACAATGAAGGAAAAGTGAAAGCCTGGTTCATAGTAATCAAGGAAAAAAACATTTTTATAGCAGCACTACAGTCAATACCTGGCTGCCATGAAAACACCAATGTTCATTTTGGCAGCAAATTTCGATTTAGTTTTAGACCCCTTTCACATTGAGGTGCTTTACAGGTGCTACAGTGCTAAAAATAGCGCCTGTAAAGTGCCTCTCCTGTTTGAAAGCCTGAGGGCTTTCACACTGGAGCTGTGCACTTGCAGGATGTTAAAAAAAAACACCTGCAAGCAGCATCTTTGGAGCGGTGAAGAAGCGGTGTATACACCGCTCCTGCCCATTGAACTGAATGGGCACTGCTGCAGAACTGCCGGCAAAGCGCCGCAGCTGCGGCGCTTTGCAGGTAATTTTAACCCTTTGCGGGTCATTTTAACTCTTTTTCAGCCACTAGCGGGGCTAGCGCTTGTGTTGCAAGTTTTTGTACTGTTTTTTTAAAGTGCAGCAAGACTGCAGCATGCAGAACATTTGGTGCGCTTTCAGAAAATGTGGCAAAATTGTGCAACCTATAACCAGGAGTAACATGCAGGAAAACGGAGTACACCACCACTGCGGCCAAACCACAGCATACCAATTTGAACCCAGGCACTGTCACTCCACTGAAAAGCGGTCCATGCTCAGGTCACTTTCAGAGGCATTTGACCGGCAGTGAGGTGGTGATATCGTATTTGCTCACTGCCTGTTTTAACCTCCTAAATGTCAATCCCTCAAGGTAATGGCATGGTGAGCCCACTTAAATGCACATAGAACCAAGTACTATTATAGCCTGAAGAAAGAACGCTCTATGCTTGCAGTTAAGGAAATGTTCTGCTGGGGGACAACATAAGAAAGAGGAGGAGGGAGAGAGAGAGATTTGGGAGAGAGATGGCAGGAAGGGTTTGAAGGAGAAGTGGGAGAGTAAGGTCACAGTGCTAAACTGCTCAATCACTCACTGGCTTCATATTTTTCGGCTGCCTAATTGAAACTCTCCCACCCACATATCCTCTTCACATACACAGTGCACGGACGGGCTGCACAGAGGGAGGGGCGGGCACACAGGGAGAGCAGGTCCAGGGGAATGTGCTGTCCAGATTCTCATAGCCCAGCCTCAGTGAGAACGGAAAACAGACACTCGTGTGGTGAGAGAGAAACTGGAGGTTCACGAGGGGAAACGTCCCTCCTTGCCATTTTCATTGAATTTTCACTCATTCATGAAAAAAGAATTGATTTTCGTCATAGGACGTAAATGTACTGTACTTTTTGTTTCATTTTCGTCACTGTAAAAATGCCGCTGAGGAAAACTTTGTTGACAAAATAAATTAACACTGGAAACTTATTTAATCTAGCTTTTATTTATTCCCCCTATCCCATGTGGAAATGGCTGGCTGTTTAAAGCTAAGCTCCAGGCAAAAAAATCACTAATTGTTTAATGTATTTTGCGTGTATATGTGATCATTTAATAATGAAAAAAAAATATCATTAGGCAAATCATGCACTTCTACCAATTCCCTGTACAGCAAAACGCAGACTGGGGAGGGAGCACAAGTAGCCAATCAGGTGCACAGCAATACTCATAGGAAACAAGCTAGATTGGGGTCTGCAACCTCTAAGACTGTTTGCGGGGGGGGTATGGAACTTTCAGCTCTAAATAAACATTTTGGGTAAGGAGTTGGCCTAAGATTAATGGTTAGCTACAGAAATTGAATTAGGTTGTAGTTCAGGATTAGGCAAAGGAGTTGGACCAAGATTAAAAGATTTTTTGGCCATACTTGTACTCCTGTGAACCACAAGACAATTAATTTTGTCCTCTTGTGACCCAAAGTCAGCTGATAGTGGGCTATTGCCTGCTAACACATAACATACAGTTGGCAGAGCAGCTCCAGGCTTGGGAAGCATCCTGACCATATTGTCCGGAGCTACCCCACTGCCTGATTAACAGCTGGCTTCACATTCCAGCATGCAGCTGAGAGCAACAGCCAGATGCCCCAACACCCTGTCCAGCCCACCACTCTCCAATGAGGGATGAAGGGGCAGAGTGGAGAGCTGTGACTGATGGTCATCTCTCTGCTCTGAGTAAACTGAGAATTGAGTGATCGGTGGTCATGTGATCACTCAGTTCTGGGTCTTAGTATGTATGTATTTTTCTAAAAGCCCCAAACTTCTTTAAGTGCCTTGTTTAGAGGTGTGAAGGTTCATTTCTTTGGGTGTGATGTGTGCTGAAATATTATATGCAGTATATGCGGCAGTGCCACAAAATGAAATTTTTTTTTAACTACAAAGATATGAATGCCGTATGTAGAGCAAGCTGCAGCCTGAGAAAGTGTGAAGAGCTCCTTTAGACCCAAATCACACTTATGTGTTTAAAAATGCACAGAAATGTTTTTCATGAAAATATGTGAAATCATACATAAATATTAATAAAACCATAGCCCCACCAAGAAAACAAAAAACTCAAGCTTCCACTGCCTAGTAAAGGTACCGTTTCAAATATGGTATTAAAAATAAAAATTAAGCGCAGATAAGTCTGGAAATAATACATTTTACAACTTCATAAATAGATTATTAACACTTATATTACTCTGTTTAAAGCAGGGGTCTTCAAACTATGGCCCTCCAGTTGTTCAGGAACTTCAATTCCCATCATGCCTAGTCATGTCTATGAATGTCAGAGTTTTACAATGCCTCATGGGAAGTGTAGTTCTGCAACAGCTGGAGGGCCGTAATTTGAGGATCTCTGGTTTAAAGCATTTCCACACACTGATAGTTGGATACCATTACCCTAGCACACACCACAACAATCCACATAAAAGACACTACTACATTATGATGCTGTGCTAAAGTTTGATTGCTTGTTGGGTATCGTCCTCATCATTGGTGTGTGCAGCCTGTTGCATTAGGGTGTACACCCCAGAGCACAAACACACATGCGTGTATATCAGCAAAGCAGTTGACATGTCAGTAGAGCAGAGACTCAGTAGGGCAGTGAATGGTTTATTTTAATTATTTCTTACAAACTTATTTTTGTAATTATTATTTATTTTTTTTATAAGCTTTGGTGAAATATCAAGGGTCTAAACAGACCCCTGATGTCTCACGAACAAACATTTTGGTATGCTTCAGTTAAGAATGCACACCGGAGCAATTGGTACAGATCACTCACTATGTTCATTCAGAAAAATTTACCGGCCCCTTCCCCTATTCTCCATCCAGAAACATCCCCCGCAGCAGCAGCGGGAAAGCTGGCAGCACTGCCAGTGGGAAGACAGAGGGCGCCAGGAAGCAGAGGGAATCAGCACCTCACGAGGTGATTAGGGTGTGCCCAGGCACAAGACTATGGTCCTCATGGTATTCCTTGGGGACATCAGAGCAGACACTATACAGGGTTCCCTGTGTGGGTACTAGGTGCATCCACCAGTAAGATTTTCTACATCAAACAAGTGCAAGATTTTTAAGTGCTCTATAATATCTATTTTTCGGACAGAAGAGCTTTGCTTTCGACTTAATCCATTTGTTATTAGAAAACAAGCAAGTAGAACTCTTATGAGCCTTTCTATTTGGAAACTGGTGCAAGCTGTGCATTAGCAACTGCTCTCTCAGTGATTATGCTGTAATTAAAATCCTTAAAGGGTAAGTTTACTTTTACAGAAAACGCTGCAAGGTGAACTTACACAGGTCCCACCTCCTCACCCCCCCCCCCTGGTTCCGCTGACCTGGACCGTGGCAATCTCCGGTACTAAGCCAGGAGCCCAGGGCTTAGAAATCCCCTGAGCTGAATGTCCAAAATGTCCTTCGTCAGAAGAGACGTTTTGGAGCGTTCAATTTGGTCAGCACCGTCACTTGGGCAGCGCCGACCAATCAGCAGCCGCATAGCCCATCCTGTCAGTGATGGAGAAGATGCCTGGCTGCAGAGAGGATTTCTAAGCCCTGAGCTCCTGGCGCAGATATACCGGGGCTTAGAACTGGAGATTGCCGAGCTCCAGGTCAGCGGGACTGGGTGGGGCGAGAAGGGGGACCTGTGTAAGTTCACAGAATTCAAGGTATGGATATTTTATACATAGTTGCATTGGTCCAACTTGGACCAATACCATACCCCTCTGCCAATCCCTCCACTGGCTTGCACTCACCCAATAAAATTAAATTAAAAATACTAACAACTTCTAAAGTCATCCACAACGCTGCCCCCAGATATATCACTGATCTAGTCTCAAAATACCAACCACATTGTCCTTATTCCTCCCAAGACCTCCTGCTCTCTAGCTCTCTCGTCACCTCCACCCATACTCACCTCCAAGACTTCTTCCGAGCATCTACCACCATTTGGAATTCCCTACCCCAATCTGTTGGACTATCCCCAACTCTATCCACTTTTAGGCAATCCCTGAAAACTTTTTCCTTCGGAGAAGCCTACCCTGCCTCCACCCAACAACTGTACTTTTATTTTCTACATTATCTCATCCCCCACAGTGATTATCTCTTGTATCACTTGACCCTACCTCTAGGATTGTAACCTCTAATGAGCAGGGCCCTCCGATTCCTCCTGTATTGAATTGTATTGAAACTATTTTTTGCCCTAAAGTTGTAAAGTGATGCGCAAACTGTAGGGACTATATAAATCCTGAACAACAATAATAATAATAATAATACCTGGCCAATGCACCAGGAAATCAATTAAGTAAACACTGCAAATCCATTGATCTCCCCTTGCTTCTGGGTCCCATGCTCTGCAGCTGCCCTGCTGTATTCTAAATACAGGCGATCAGCCGCTTGCTACAGGCGCCATTCAGAGAATTGCTTTGCTTTTTATGAATTAATGAAAATCATTTTCTGAATGGACTAGGTGGAGAGGCAGAGCAGTGACGTTTCATGCTGTGTTACTGCACAGATCTGGAAGACAGACTAAGCACACCAAGGATCAACTGAAAACACATCTCCTGTATTTAGGCAACATTTGCTTATCTGGAGTATAGGTTTAAAGTAAAGGATTCAAGGAGAAAGCCCCGTTCTTTCTGAAAAAATATATACAAGTACAGTAAGGTAGATTAAAAATAAAAATAGAAGAATGCCAGCATTTACTGGTTCAGCTGGTGTGCCTCCTGTTGATGCAGCGCTAGGCCTACCACCCCCCTCCTCTCCTAATGAAGCGCTATGCTTCCCGGGATATGTGACTGCATATCCGAGGAGGCAAAGGAAGACCGTGCACTTCATTCGACTAGGGTAAACCTATAATTAAGGCTTACCCTGTAGGTACTGTAAATATCTCCTAAACTTGCACTGTTTGACGTCATTGGCGCATGCGCTCTGAAGGAACGCCCGCCCGTGCCGTTTCCTCAGGGCCTTATTCCGTAATCGGCAGCTCCCGCGAACAAAGAAGAAACACCGGGGAAGAGGTTAGCCGTCTCGGCGGTGTGCGGGTAAGTATTTCATAATGAGCTAGTATGCAAAGCATACTAGCTTATTATGCCTTTGTCTTACAGGTTTTTTTTTTTTTTCGGGTTTACAACCTCTTTAAAAGACAGTCCTATTTTAGGCAGTGAAGGGGAGGAGAGGAGGGAAGTCCCTCTAGGGGGCGATGATCTGCTTTAAAGCATAACACATTGAAAAATGGCATGTGTTGCAGAGATCTTCTGAACTGAATACTTTGTTATTTATAGTTGTGATAGTAATATTTTGGCCTCTCGGATCATGAAAGAGCTTGATGTTTAGGTAATAGGATGAGGATTGAAGAGAGAGATATTTAACTGTCATTTAAAAGTAGCGGTATATCTAAAGGCCTTTTATGTTTCATTTTGTTATAACCGGTCCGTTTTTTTTTTTTGCCATCTGTGTCCCATTGGGGAGAATTCCCTTCCTTTCCTATCCCCTAGCCAAGGAAGGTGAAATGACAGGAAATCCCTCCAAATTGTGGGAATTCCAAGGTGTCACCAGAACTAATGCCCCCATTGGCAGATTTCCCATCTATTCCTAATCTGGTAACAACCCGAACATGGGATTTTCTTTTACGGTACTTCCGAAAATGGTAAATAGGACACATAGAGAGGCTAAATGAGACAGCAATAAAAAACCTTATAGTAGTTCTAATCCCTCTCCACTCTGCAAAACAAAAACTGGTTTTGCCTTTATTTATTTTAGGTATACTTTAAGCATTTTCAGAAGCCAATTTAATTGCTTACTGAGTATGCAAATTTCCTGTTTCAAGTTAACTCCTAATCTGGCAGCGTCCTATACAGCTACCCTTGCATGCAGAGACTGTAGAGTCTCCCTACACTGTGTGCATTAATAGAAACATGGCCCTGTAGCCTAGGATGGCAAGGCACTACCCTACTCCTCCCTCCTCCTCCAAGCTAACACTCTGACGCCAGACTGCACTGTCCAGTGTTAACTCTTTCCTGTGAAGAATGGAATGTGAGGGAAGCAGCACTGACTCTCCATTCACACCTGAGCGTAGCAGTTTACTGGCGTTTAAGCTTTTTACAGGCAATTTTGTTTAGCCAATATAAAGCACTAGGAGGAGGAAAAGGGGGAGAGGAAATTAGGTGTGGAGAGCTTCTAATTAGAGCAGAAAACGCTTGTAAAGCGCTAAAAGTCAGGCGTTTCTATTGAAGTCTATGGGACCAAACACGCTTGTAAGCTGCCAAGAAGCTCATGTACTTTTTGAGCGACAGGCGTTTTGCTTCAGGTGACAAAAAGCTCAGATGTGAACAGGGGCCATTGAAATGAATGGGATTTGGCTTGTTGAGACTTTTAGAGCTACAAGCTTCAAGCAGAAAATCGCTCAGGTGTGAACAGGGCCAGAATGATCAGGTGACAGAAGCATTGAAAGTTGTAAATTACACGTGTTGGCTATGAATTTTAACAAAAAATACTTCACTGGGGAATGTTTATATTAATGTGCTCAATGAGTCAAGTTAAAATGCGGAAGGGTTTAACACTACTAAAATGTTTTCATAGAGGGGTTGGGATTAGACTGATTTTTAAGGTTAGGTATGGAAAGCAGGTTGAAGCTAAAGGTTACATTACATACTTCATTGGAGACCACACCATCAGCACATATTCCCCTTCCTTTACCTCTACCACTGCTCTACTTGGCCACTTCTCTTCCTACCACGTGATAGTACTAATGCTTGGCATGTGGCCACAAAGGTATCCAACACGTCCCATGGAGGAAGGAAGAGTCTCCTCAGCCCCACTTGGAGCTTAGACAGAGTTGTCTCTTTGCTCCCAGCTAACCAAAGGTAAGTATAAGCTGCTGGTGTCACTGCCATTTAAAGCAAACTGTTGCTTTGACCAACATGAGCAAAGTACAGGTTCCCTTTAAGGTTATAACTAGCCAAACATCAGATAGTCCTTCAGTAGATCATCAAAACTTACCAACGACGACGTAAAGCAAGAGTTTATCTGCTAGGTAATGAACTACATGGAAGTCTGCCATTTACACAATAGTGATTTATAAAACTCTATGCAAAAATGGGTGTGCAGCTTATTAACTATAACACGACAATATCACCATCAGATATATTCTGGCCCTTAAGCTTAAAAGAGAAGTTCGGGTTTATAAAAAAAAAACAACACATTGATGCTCACCAATGTCCAGTCCAATGGTGCATCTGTTCCAGCCTACTCTGCACTGAGAATTGAGGGATCAAACACTACTGATCGCTCAGTTCTCCCTCTGCTCTCCGAGCAGAAAGTCGGTGACAGTCAACACTTTGGCCTTTGGTGCCCACTGGAGCGCTGGGCTGTGGAGGGGGCGGGAGCAGCTGGTTTAGGCTCTTGGCAGATCGCTGAGAGGCTGAGCCAGCTACTGGTCCAAGCATCTAGGTGGATTCCGACTCTAAGGTCGGTATTGATCCACAGCCAGGACCTGCTGAGTGAAATCAGCTGACAGCGGGCTTTGGCCCACTTTTGGCTGAAAGTGGGAGACAGGAGTGCACTCATGTGATCCACAGAAGTAGGGCCAAAAAAGCTTTAGCCATACTTCTCCTTTAATTTGTGTACATGCTATTACTGCTATTTTGCGTTCTGAAAATGCCCTTCCCCAAACAGCCATACCAATTTTAATGAAACAAAAACCAAACTATTAACTAGTGGAGAGTTTTGCTTCCATTAAATTGTCTCTCAACCTCTCCCACAAGGTCATACTTAAGCTAGTACTCTCTTGATACCCCAAATGGTTTATTCTATACTGTGGCGTATACAACAGAAAGCCTAGAACCAAGGGCATCCAAAAGCTTAAATGGACAAAGCAGTTGGTTAGAATACCAGTGGGATTAATTTCACCAATTGAGCCACCCATAGAAAAACCATAGGTGATTCAACTAGCAACCAGCAAAATCAAATATTTAATTTTAGGTAAAACAGGCATTCAATGGCCCCTTTAAATATGGAAACTTGTTACGATAGTGTAGTGTTTAAAAAGATGGCAACACCTCCAACTTTAAGGGCATCAGGCAGACTCACTAATTGGATATCAGCTACAATTTAGCTATCTTAAGGTAGTGCAGACCTTTCACTAAGAGAAAAAAGGGTTAAGCCAAGTGTTAGGCATCATCTTCCCAAGCAGAGTCAGCCATCTCCCATAAAGCATGCATACAAATTTCTCGGATGATTGGCGTAAAGTAAAGGTGTTTTATTAGTGGAGTTTCATTGGCATGCCACAGTGGAACAGTCAGGCAGCGAAACAAATAGCTCCAGGGGAAGGGAAGAAATGGCACAAAGGAGGGGGGAGGATGGTGCTCAGCAGCTAGAATGGTAAAAAATAAAAATGGTACCTCGTCGTCATAACCCCCCTCCTCTGACTCAATAACAAAAGTCCCTACGTGAGGGATCGCCACCTCCACAACACGCTGGCTGGGAGCTGCTGGCACTGTGGTGTTATCAGTGGGCTGCAGGAAAGAGAGATGATGGGAATACAACATTAGCTGGAATACCATTGCAGAGCAGTGCCCCTTCCCACAGTGTAAAAAAAAAAAAAAAAAAAAAAGAACGTACAGATTTATTTAAAGTATTACTACTATAGTCTCTGTGTGTTAAATTACAAGAACTCTACATAAACATTACAGCTTTGGACGGAGGGTAACTAGAGAAACTTTTAGCGCTGTCCTTCCCTCTTAAGCTGTAACTGTGAAGTTACCCTACCAATCCCCTCTTCTCTCCGATTACGGCTTCTGAGCTTTGACTTTAGTGGGGGACATTCCTGATCCAATGACTGGCATGGAACTGCAACATGGAGAGGAGATTGGCAGTGAAAGCTCACACCCCAGGACTCTGGAAGAAACGGACTTAAAGCAGTTTTAAACCCAAAAGCAAACATACTGCAGCCTACCAACTCTTAGATGTGATGGCTGTGTTAGTTTCATTTTTTTAGGCTCTTTCGTCTATTTTTATCTGGTGATCCAGCCACCAAGTCTGCTTTTCAAAAGCACAAGCTCTCCAGCAGAATGCATCAGTTAACATGGATGAGACAAACCACTTAACACTGGCAGGGGTGATTAAAATGATCACCCTTTAATTCATGCTTTTATCCCAAAAAGTAAAAAAAATGGTTTGCTGCAACTGCTTTTAACCACTTGCGCATTGCCCACCATGTACTGCAGGCGGGTGGCCACTGTAAGCAAAGTGACATACCTGTACATCGCTGCCTAATTCCAGGTTTAGTGTGCCCGGCTCCCGCTGTGTACAATCACAGGGTCTGGTATGGATTTTGGGGAGGACCCCTCACTTTTTTTTTTAAAGTTGGTGTGGGGTTTACCTTAAAATCCATACTAAACCTGGGAGGGCCTGGTATGGATTGGGAGGGACCCCTATGCAGTTTTTTCTCAATTTTTCTTTGCCGGCAATTTAGTTTACATTCAGCTGTCAGCACGGAACCCCCCTGACAGCTGATGATTTATTTGTTGTTAAGGACAAGTCGGCCAGCTCCTTAACAACCAGCTATTTACTGGTTAAGGATGCCATCGGCCCTGCTCCTCAACACTAATGCTACTAAATGTAGCTTACACACTCACTGCTAAACTCCAGCAAAAAATGCTATTAAAATATTAACATTTTTTATCCAGTTTTTAGCTTCTAGTGTGATTGAAGCCAACGACTGACAATGCTGCTGTCTGTTGTGCCCCCTGTGCTCATACTTCCAGAGTTGTGTCTCACTAGCCAGATAACCAGGTAAAAAAACAGAGAAAAAAAAAGCCAAAGAAAAGTGATGCAGCCACCACATCTAATAATTGGTGAAGCTGAAATATAATACATTTTTGGCTTCATGTTTAATATCGCTTTAAAGATCATGTTTAGAAAAATTGCAAATGTGTCATCAGAAACCGCAGGTGATTGTTCTTTTTACTCTGAGATTTTTAAAAATCTATTAGCAAAGCTTAATGCATGGCTGTACATAATGGTGAGTGTTCTTGAGAACAATTAGCGGTACTGAATTGTATAATACCTTGACCTATACAAAAATCCAAATTTTGCATAAATAGAAAAAAAAATTGAAATGTGGTTGACTAAGACATAAACGACAGGCAAACTGCTAAATACACACAAAATGATTTATCTGCCAGGGGATTTGAACATTTTTCAGCCAGTCTTGTGATTCACACCACCACACTGTAGTGACGGAAAATGTTATTTCCTGGTTTAACTTTAGAACTTCCTCTGTCTCCAGTTTGTTCACCGGAAAGAGGCGACAATACTGATTCACTGTCCATGGGGGACCGGGCTGGGGTAGGGGGTGATACTGGAAGTGATCAAGTTAAACATAAAGCCACCTAACTACACAATGTAACAAAGGTGTGTGTGTCTCAAAAGTGGCTGCACAGAATTACAAATCCTTTCCAGGTAAAACAGGTCACATATAAGCATTTTATCAATGTATTTAGCCATTTTCCAGTTTACTTTTATGACAGATATACTTAAAGCTGAACTCCAAGCAGATATAAAAGGCATATAAGTGCTGCTCTATATTAACACATTATTAAATGTGTTTTTATTTTTTTATTTACAGCGGTGTAGAATACTTGAACTGAGTTAGCTAGTCTCCTGTACAGAAGAGCTCAGAGAGGGGAAGAGATAAACAGCACAAAGAGCCAATCAGGTGTGCTGGAATGTAAGGGGCCACACCTCTTCTAACTACCTTGTGTAGAAGGAAGATGCTTTACTTACAAGATGCTCCTGTCCGGTCACATGATCTCCCCAGCGGTCGGCTTCAGGGCAGAGGAGACAGCGCAGGCAATGGAAAGTAATGCCTGGGCAGTGACATCAACCATAGGTTTACCATGGGGCATCCGTCGTCCCTGTTTTCCCCTGAAGCTGGCCGCTGATCATGTGACTGGACTGAACACCCTGAGCAGTGACAGAACTACAAGGGCTGCAAAGGTCGCACTTGTTACCGGATCCTGGCATTTCTCCACTTGGGGGGGGGGGGGGGGGGGGCTTGGGGGATGGGGGGTCGGGGGCAAGATGGTAGAAAAGGGGCCCACTGCAGAACTTGGGCTCGGTTCACACTGCTGCAACTGGCTTGCAAATTTTGTGATTTACTATTGCAGTCTATGGCACTCTACTCACACCAAAGTTGCAGAAAAGTGCAGGAAAGGGCCCTGCGATAGGAGGAAAGGGCCATAGGCTCGGAGGGAAGGGCCCCAGAACCCCAAGAAAGGGCCCCAGGACCAGTGGAAAGGGCACCAGCAGTCAGGGGGGGCCCCTTCATGGTTTCTTGCATCGGGGGTCCTGAAGGTTCAAGTTACACTTCTGGGCCTAGGAATAATTATATATAAGCATCTTCCTTCTACAGGGTAGTTGGGAGTTAGGAGGGTGGGAGCCATTTTAAGCTTAGCTCTAGCCTAGCATTCCACTTTAAAGTGAAATAGCAGCAGAGACACACCAGGCCTTTGCCAGTCAGGGCTGTACTGTACTGTGTGGCATATGTGACCCTTGGCAGGTAAAATGGCTATCTCTATCTCTATTGATCCTTTTGCCTGGAGTTCAGCAATAAGTAATGTCAAACAGACCGGTTCAGAAGAAAAACGCATATAATATTTGTATTAAATATATTGTAGGTTTTAACAGTGTTTCTCAATTATATTATGCACAACTTTATTAAGGAACCTTTCATATTATGCAATTACATGCATTTTTAACACACATTACTGAACAGGTTTAAGAACAGTTTATGCAGTGCAGTTCATATGCACTTCTTTTGTTTATTTATTCTGATAAGTCGAGAAGGAACATTTAGAATGGGGATTTTCCAGATACAGATGAGCTAATGTCCAAAAATGCATGTTATGTGTGTTTTTATACAGTACATGCACAAATACACTAAAATAAAGAATGTCCTATATTTTAAAACACACTAAGCAGCAGCAAATAGGCATTAACTAACCCCATGGGAATGGATGGTATTCCTTCTTGTACCAAGTTCCCACAAATGCACATTTAATTTTAGCTCCTCCATAAAGTGTATACATGTGTTGCCAATACCCTTTAGCACCCGTTCACACCAGCGAGATTTGACATGTCAAATCGCAGCCTATTGCCAGCACCCAATTGGTCCGGCGCCGCAAAGTTCCTGCACTACTTTTGGAGACTTCGGGGCAATTTCAATAGACATCTGTGCATGAAGCCTCACCGATGTTTATCAAATCGCCCCTGAACTCGCACTGAAATGTGTGTTTAATACCTACGTTCAGTGTGAACGAGGGCTTAAGGGTACGTGCACATAGCTATGACGAATACTGATCATCTAATCACTATTGCTAGCAGAAAGATCCTGCGTAAAAAACACACAATAAAGTGAGTCCATGTAAAGTGAGTCCATACAACATTTAGATAAGTGTAATTCTACTTTCATTTCATTGAAGGATAAGTTCACTTTTTTTTCAGGCAAAAAAGTGTGCATTTATTTTTATTGTTTTACTAGGATCCTGGAAAACAGGTGCAATGCAGGACTCCTGCAGACTTGTCAGTGTGTCTGTCTGCTCGTACCTCATAAGGGAAGGCAGATAGACACAGACAGGGGGAATTAATAGACTACCAGAGTGAGCAACAGGGCCCTGGTAGTTCATAGAGAACTACAAGCTGACAGCTGCAAAGGCTGACCGGACTTGTAGGTTTCCCTTCCATAGAACCCTGTGATTGAATGACGCGGCCGGGTGGGCGAAGCCAGCCACTGAGCACATTTTTTTTTTTTTTTAAATAGTGACAGCGAGCGGGGGGAGAAGATCTACTGTCCGCTGTCACTAGATGCAGTGGATCAGGAAGATGCTGCAGAAGTTTGAACATGTTAAACGTTCCACCCTAAAAACAGGTGGAACGTGTAACATGTTCCCAATGGTGAACTTATGCATGTGTATGTGTGTTTACACCCTTACCTGTGTACATGCATAAACTAGTGACCTCAAATGCAGTTTCTCTATATTGATTTTACAGTTCTGAACACAGTGCATATTTACTTATCCTTATGAACTGTATGCATGGGCCCAAAGAAAACGATAGAACTGCGTTCAGATTAAAAAAAAAAACAATGGCAGTACTGATAAAAGCACTGCAATTTTTTGGTGGTCATGCCCATGAGTCCATAGGAGTACCTAGAATTTTCAAAGTACCCCTCTCAAAATCTAAACATAACTAATCTGATGTGCCTGATATTTGATTTAGATTTTAAACTAATAAACCCACGGTAAGGAAATTCACTCAACCAAAGTGTCCAGGATGATTCAGCTTCCACAAAGTAAAAATATGGGGATATTAGTTAGATATTAGTCAGTGGTGTATCCTGTGACTCCTCTGAAAGAACCCCACCAGTTGTCCTATGCTTGTAAATGGTCAATGACAATGAGTGACTTTTTTTAGTCTTCGCCGCATTATTGAAAATCTAGGTTAGGCTATTTCCACAGAAAATCCTTCCTGCACCACATAAAGTGGTGCCAGAAATGTAAAATGAACTCAAAACATCAGTTCAAACAGTAATGCATTTAAAAATCATAGAAATTAGATGTTTCAAATGCCCCTTTTAATGGGTATACAGCGCTATCCCTACAACACTACTAATGAGGTTGTACCAGAAAACTGTACCGAATTTGTGCTTTGAAAGCAAAATTGTTTTTAACATCCAAATATAAACGAACAAGTTCCCCTCTTTTGGAATGGAAGAAGCTAAGCTGTGCCTTGGAGATCAACAGTTTTTTTTACATCAAGGTTTACATTTTCATGTAAGGCTTTTAAAATAATCAGACCAAAGACTTTGAGCTGTTGGTGAGCCAAAGAACTGCTCTACAACAGACTGAGTCCCTTTACTTTGATGTCACTTGTATGGCTGTAAAAAACAACCATCCCCAATGGTCCTACAGCAATCCACTGCCAGATGGCACAGTCGGTATATGTGCTTGCATGTAGGCGGCATCTGACTGCTAAGGAACAAGATGGTCTGCTCCAGTATAGAATGCCTAGGCCTTTCACATGAGGTCTAAAGGATCTGAAGATAAGCTAAATCAGTGATCTCCAGGCCTGGGATTTAGATGCAGCCCGTTGCTCGTCTTTATCCTGCACTTGGGGCACTATCCCTATATTGACAATGGGACAAAATTTCCTCCCACTGGCACCAACAATGGGGCAATAATCCTTCCACCGACACCAATGAAGGGGCACTATTCTTCCCACTGACACCAACAATGAGGCAACTAACACCAACAATGGGGCACTATTCCTCCCATTGACACCAACAAAGGGGAACTATTTTGCAAATACCAAAAATAGGGCATTGGTCATCCCCACTGACACACAGACATTTTCTACTCCCACTGGCCACAGTCTGGCACCTCAAAAGTCTAAAGGACAGTAAACTGGCCCTTTGTTTCGAAAGTTTGGAGACCCCTGGGCTACATTATACAGAAATGGGCCTGTCAGTTTAATGGACAACCCCAGTCAAATAGGTTCATTGAAGCGGATTACTACACAACTTCCCTGTAGAGGTTTATTGTTTTCCAAAGCCAAAATGATGGCTTCACCCTCAGCTGGATTACATGAGCACTTCACACTAAACGGCATTCATGAGGGAAGATGCATAAAGCCATCATCTGTTATTGTAATGACAGAAGTTGGGTGGATTTCTGTTGGGAGGTTTAGTTGTTTCAGTAGACACAGAAAAGGCCAACATGCAATTTAAATTTTCAGCATCCACTTAATACAGCAATATTAGTGTTTGTTGGTGCTGGCTTTTGTGGCCTGTAATGTATACTTTTAAGACCATTGTCTATGGACTCCTAGAGTAAAGAAACTTATGCAAAGATGGGCTTCAAATCAACATAAAAGAATCAATGATATTCTAACCGTTTGCAGGACTGCCTCTGGACCTTTGTCTTCAGACTCCGTGGCTGCCTGTGAGATGGCATTGGTGGTTTCCTCCATTGTCTCCTCAGGCAGCTCTGCTCTCGTAGGCTGCTCCAAGTACTCCGGCTCTTTTACAGGAGCTGTGCGGACAGATGGAAAAACATTAAAGCCATCCTAATCATCAATATCTCTAGTGCATATAAATCTTACATTATAGGGCTTCCCAACTGGCTTATAAGTGGCATTTATCTGATGCAATTTGCAAACACAAAGCTATTGCCCGAATGAGAAAAATATGGAAGCGGACGACCTGAAAAGCATGGTACAAGAGGCGATAAATATTCAAAATGGGGACACCTGTTGCGATGGTAACTGTCTAAGATGGGAATTCAGTCCACGAGATTCGCTTTAACTTTGTCGCATTTTCAAGAATGGAAGTGAAGGAAATCTTTGAAATGGGCCAATGAAAGCAAATATAAACTGGTAGGAATTTTAACTCTTCACTACTCTGCCCAAAACAAAAAGTTTTGGCTGTACACACTCGAAGCCTCTTGTATTTACAGTCCAGACTAAAAGTTTCAAAAATTAAATACACAAGCCCCAATTTGATTTCCACTTCTGTATATATCAGATATGTATATTTATCTCCCCATAAAGACATCTGCAATACCAGACACAGAAGCTGGAGGCGGTTTTATGGTCTTCTGAGAAATCAGCATCTTCTCTTGCTCAGCTTTCCTGAGCTGTTCCTTGTTCCATTCTTCAAGCTCTTTTTCAAACCGTCTGTTGTCTTCTTTGACAAATTCCTTTAAATCAGGGGGTAAGGTGTCCATCCCGGAAAGCACCTGTCCTGTCTCCTTGTCATATTCCTCTGGAAGGGGAAAGATAGAATGCAGGCATTAGCTGTTTAAGTGTGCCATGACAAATAAAAAAACACTGTTCAGAGATGGCAAAAGCTGAATGTTGCTGGCAGAGGTGTATTTTATACTCATATTTTTGTTTTAAGGCAGCTATCCACAAATGACAATCAGTGAGTTCAACTCCTGTAAGCCTCGTAAAAGGCAATGATACACCGAGTGACATAAATGAAGGGATGGGGGGGAGGGTCGGGGCGGGGTTGGGACCGAGAAGCTTGCAGCACAATGTTTCAGACTATGGAGAAAATACCTATTTTGAGATTACACTGCATGCAGCTTGTTCACTTTGACTTAATCCTAAGAATGATTTTTTTTTAGGTTGGGTTGCCATAAGTGTGAAGGGCAAGTCTTCTTTCAGCAGCAAATGTTCCCCTCTCTCTGCTTCTTGTGACAAGAATCAGAGTCAAAATCCCATTGCTAGTTTAAATATTTAATCAACTAGGGTTTCATTGCTAGTTTACAAAGCTAATCAAGTAGGGTTTGTGATTACTAACTAAAATCTCTGATGCTGATCCATTTCATATGTGATGGATAGCATGTTTGGGAATACATTTCTGCATTGTAAATAGGTAAGCAAAAGAGCTTCCCAGATTCCCAGAACAGATCCCAGATCAAGAACTGGAGCACTATATTTATAAACAAATGGCCACTGCCCTCAGCTATAACTAACCTTTGCAGCAAGGAGCACATGGAAGGGCAATACATGCAAAACCAAACCAAAGTAATGCCCGGCTCAACTGACTAGCCTGCTAACCAACCGAAATTGTCCAATCTAACAGTATGTATTAAAACAGGGGTTTCGTTTGCACACATTACTAAATACTAGGCCTCAGAACCCTGTCAAGGCACCCCAGTATGTGTAGTCCTAACATTTGGTAGCCTTCACAGTGGAAAAACATACATTGTAATAGATAGGCAGAAGGCAGGTAAAACTGGAGGGAGCCCACACCTCCTAAAAAGGCACAGGGGATCAATGGACACGAAGCATACAGCACCATCTACTACATCTATGCCTGAAAAGAAAATTATGACCTGTAGGCTCTGCGCCTTTGATGAATTTCAAGAAGTAGGTTTTAATTTTGGCTGGCATTAAAGTTACCTTGTATTAGGTGCTGTTCATGCTCGTTTATATACATTAAACAGTAGGCGCTGGCATTTCTGTACCCTCCAAAGGAATCCCGCTCTAGCTCTTCCCATGAAGACTTTGTGACCGAGATGTCATTATATTTCATCCACCTCTTCTCATTGTGGTCAAAAATATATGCCCAGTAGTGTCCTGCATTAGCTTGGCCTTCATGGACCAACACTGCATGTAACCTGTATGGAACCTGGAACGAAATTGTAAAAAAATGTATTCGAGTGTTTGGGTGACCATTGATTGCCAGACCCCATGTCCAATTTAACAGACTGACTTAACAGGTCGAAACTGTTATGTTTAAGGCTCCTTTCACACTACCGCAACCCCAAAGTTGTGCAATTTCGAGTGCGATCTTGATGCGGCTTTAAACTCTCTGGCACATTGTGGATATCAGTGGCAGGAATTTTGCCCCATTGTTGCTGTCAGTGGACAAAATAGTGGGGTTGATGTACTAAAACTGGAGGGTGTAAAATCTGGTTCAGTTCTGCATAGAAACCAATAAGCTTCCATGTTTTTTTTTGTCGAGGATTAATTGAACAAGCAGAAGTTAGAAGCTGATTGGTTGCCATGCACAGCTGCACTAGATTTTGGACTCTCCAGCTTTAGTGAATCAACCCCATTGTCTCATATCTGTGAGATGAACACTGCCCAAAGGGCCAAATAAAGACAAACAAAGGGCCACAGTTTGGAGACCCCAGCACTATAGAATCACGTACTGATCCTCTCCAGGCAGGATGTAATTCAGCATATAAACAGAATCACACATACTTGTGTCATCAGCTTGTCGGAGTACATGAGTTCTATCGTCCGGTGTATTCTACCAATACTGTCCTGTAGATCTGTAAAAAGAGCAGTGTGTTACTTAAATTGACAAATCACTTGATCTAGCAATGTTCTATAAGCTGGACAGCTAATAATTTATTTGTTAAGACAATGCAAACTTGTCAGTTGTTTAACTATACAGTACCCGAAAACCATTATGAAGCGGACTTTGAGGGCAAAATCTTGGAACCTTGGTTAATGAGTAACGCGGTTAACGAGTTTTACTGAAAGCAGAGCAACTTTTTAAAAAAATTCTGACTCGGTTTGCGAGTGTTGTCTCGCAAAACAAGCAGAATTCAAGCTAATGGGGTGTGCAGTACTGCATTTGGCCAGAGGTGTGGGGGCGCCGATGACACTCAGAACGGTTCGGAGCCGATCGGAAATACTCTGTTCCCGAGCCTTTCCGAGTTCAGCCGAGCTGTCACCGAGTATTTCCGAATCTCTCCACCCCCCCACCCCCCACACCTCTGGCCACATGCGGTACTGCATGCAGTAGAAGTCAATGCGGAACAAATGATCTTCGTTTTCATTGACTTCTATGGGGAAACTCGCTTTGATATGCGAGTACTTTGGAGTACAAGCATTCTCCTGGAACGGATTATGCTCGTAATCCAAGGTTTCACTGTACTGTTTATTGCTCTAACCCCATACACAGGCTTGGCAATGGGCTCTGATTTTTCAGGTACCAACATATGCCATATGTATTGCTTTTAGCCTTGTCTGTTTTTCTTGTTTAATCCTTTTATTCTGTAAACTCATGACATATAAACAAATGTCACTCATTTTTCTTGCCTCTTAAGCGGGGTGTATAGTAAGGATGATGCTGCAATTACATATAATCCCATGTTATTTCACTTTTATCACCCCTACTTTGCACTATGAAAGATCTATACATTTTGAATGTATGAAGATGCCTTGCAAGCATTTATACTTCTGTGAAATTCTTTTATATCAGATTTAGATTATACAAAAAAATGAAAATCGCATGTCACCTAAATGCTCAGTGTGAGCCTTTTTTGCCACAAGACAACATTCAGAGGCTCGTAAAGAGAATTTAGGTGTGCTTTTGAGATTATTTATCAGCTACAACAACAGTGCCATCCATTGGAAGTTTCTGCAGAAACCACCTTTTTAAAGGATATGAAAGCTGTTTGGGGTGTATGTGTACAATGACTTAAGCTGGTCTTAGACAGTTCGAATCGCAGCCAGTTCAGCAGGAACCAGCCAAGATTTAAACAGTTTGTGAGAAGGCTAAATGTACAAAGCTGATCGATCATTGTGGGTACAAACCAGTCTGCTGGATTCTCTTGTGATTACCACTAGCGCCTGCTATAGCCGCTAGCAATAATCACTGTCTTTCTCCCAGCGGTGACGGCTTCTCCCGCCAGCAGCAGATAATATCTCAGCAGGAGCGATTCCCCTGTCAGCACTGTCTGTGTTGATGAGAGAATCGTGCAAATTTCTTTTCTGCAACCTGTGGTTGCAGGGAAGAAATTCGCACCTCCTACGGCCTTGCCTTACAATTACCAGATCCTATATTTGATTTGGTATCTATGTTGTGAAATCCCCTGTATGGTGCATATTTGACATGTGACAGGAGGATTTATTTAAATACACCCGTGATATTTTTCAGTAAACCAATATTAATATGTTTTTATATGCCATGCCACTTTTTAATTGTATTTAGGTAAACTAACCTTTATATTTCTTCGCCAGTGTGCTCCTATCTTAATTGGGGGCATGTGAAGCCCATTCATATCTTCTTCCGGGATAAGGTACTGCTGGCTACCCAGTATGCACCTCCCGATTTCGGGCATGTGCACAAACCAAAAGGCGTGGCGCACGCTTTGTAGGTTGGGTTGCCATAAAAATGACAACGTCGGAGGAAGTTCCTGCCCCATTGCTATGGCAACCTGTCACTCGAGACTAAACCCCGGAAGCAAGATGGCGCTCATCGCCGCCTTGCATCGTGTCATTTCCTGTTTGAAAATAATGTGATGCTACCAGGCGGCGATGACCACCGACTCCTGGGAATGATGATACACATCTCCCAAGAGCCAGTGTTCTGGCGGAAATTGCGTACCTCACCGCGGGGCGATAAACAGGAAGAAGAAAGATTAGCCCTTGGAAACAAGGTAAATGGAGCGAAAAACAAAAAACCTCCAATGCTTTTTTTAAAATGCTGCAATGAAGCGGATGGTGATAACATAAAAATGTGGGTGGAACTCCGCTTTAAGGAGCCATAGCAGAATTTCCAGAGTAACCTAAAAAAACCTGGAGCTTTACTTGCAAAACCTCATAATAGCAAAACATTATCTGCCACTCTGTGCTCAGCTATTCCAATCTTACATAAACAGTAGAGCTTATTCCCCAGAGTATCAGACAAGTACTGTCTCAGACAGATATACTTGCAATAGTAGAATAAGTGAATCTAACTAGCTGCTATGAAGACAATGACAGTTGTAGACAATGGGGGTTATTTACTAAAGGAAAATCCACTGTGCACTGCAAGTGCACTTGAAAGTAAAGTCGCTGTAGATCCGAGGGGGACATGCAAGGAAAATAAAAAACAGCATTTTAGCTTGCACATGATTGGATGATAAAATCAGCAGAGCTTCCACTCATTTCAGATCTACCCCTTAGATTTAGAGCGACTGCACTTGCAGTGCAAAGTGGATTTTCCTTTAGTAAATAACCCCCAATGTGTCTCTTATAAACCTGGCAGGTCAGAATCATTTGATTGAAAATAAATTCCTGCATCTACACACCTCGAGTGTCAGTTTCCACCTCCGTCCTCCAGCGGTGTAAACACCCTTCTAATACTGTCAGCTCCTCGTCTGTAATATGGCGCGGTGCTGGGTGCATAGGTAGATCTGGAGGTATTCTGGACTGGGTGAACGGTTTATGAATAACAGAGCGCTGGTTGGACTGAGGCTCACTGGATGAAGAAGGCCCTTGATGTTCCATTGTGCTAGAATTAAGAAAATATTGCTGAGTGACAGTCAACCATCTAGGAGATGCACAATTTTGGATGCAATGCTAGACCTATAGTTCTGCCTTATCAGTCAATTCAGGTTGAGGGGGGCTTACAAGAAGCTGGATGTAATGTCGTTCTTTAGAACTACTAAACGAGAATTCAAGTTCATGTATGAAAAGGTCTGTACAAAACCATCAATACTTTAAAAATAATTTTATTTTTATACTGTACTGCATGCATCACAGAAACAGACGAGTGAGGGCAAAAAAAAAACACCAAGTGGTCTATAAAGTTTGAATATAGGTTTAGGTTTGTCCCGATCATATTTAAATTTGCTTTCAGTCTACTGACTAATGCCCCGTACACACGGTCGGACATTGATCGGACATTCCGACAACAAAACCCTAGGATTTTTTCTGACGGATGTTGGCTCAAACTTGTCTTGCATACACACGGTCACACAAAGTTGTCGGAGAATCCGATCATTCTAAACGCGGTGACGTAAAACACGTACGTCGGGACTATAAACGGGGCAGTGGCCAATAGCTTTTATCTCTTTATTTATTCTGCGCATGCGTGGCACTTTGTTCGTCGGATTTGTGTACACATGATCGGAATTTCCGACAACGGATTTTGTTGTCGGAAAATTTTATATCCTGCTCTCAAACTTTGTGTGTCGGAAAATCCGATGGAAAATGTGTGATGGAGCATAAACACGGTCGGAATTTCCGACAACAAAGTCCTATCACACATTTTCCGTCGGAAAATCCGACCGTGTGTATGGGGCATTACTTTTGTAGTTTGTTTACTTTGACTTTGAAGTTTGTTCCAAGCACCAACTATTCTTTCACTAAAATAAGACTTTCTAAGGTTAGTTTGGGACTTTCCTCCCGCTAGCTTTGGGTCACGTACCTGATCTTTGCTTCGTGAAAATACTGCCCTGCTGAACCTTATTCACGCCCTTAACACATTCATGCCTAAGCCTTTTTCTGGTGCTTGTTGCTTACAAGTTAAAATCAGTATTTTTTGCTAGAAAATTACCTTAGAACCCCCAAACATTATATATATTTTTAGCAGAGACCCTAGAGAATAAAATGGTGATCGTTGCAAAATTTTATGTCACGCTGTATTTGCGCAGTGGCCTTTCAAATGCATTTTTTTTTTCAAGAAATACAAGAAAAAAAGTCCACAAGACCCCTCATAGTGAAACTCTGTATGAACGCATTTTATTTGAAAATAAAATCATTACACTTACATGATCTCCAGAATAAAAGTGATTGTCTCCGTTAAAATCCGTGGGTACAGGAAAAGATAGCGGTCACAGATAAAAGATGTCACACTAGCTCCGCCCTACATGTTGTCATATCTGTCGTCATCTGGGGCACCACATGCTTGAATTGACCTATCTGTAGTGGATGGTCAGTTCTGTCTGGTAAGCCTTGGGTTTGATCACTGGGGTGGAGGTCTGGACACGGCACGTTATACTGATGGAATTTGTGTTGCACTTGTGACTCTTCACTGCACACGTGTCTGTACTGGAGCACTTGGATCTTTGTGGACTTTTTTCTTAATTTCTTCTATTTGATCCGACGATAGGTGGTCACTTTTTGGATTATAGAATATTAGCGCAACAATTTTTATTTTATTTTTTTTTCCATTGTTTTTGTTGTCCATCTCTGGACTCGTTCTATTTTATCAAAATCTTTTTGTGAGTGAGGTCTCCAGAACTGGACACAATGGGGTTAATAATTTACCAAACACAGAGAGTGCAAAATCTGGTGCAGCTCTGCATAGAAACCAATCAGCATCCATTTTTTTTTTTTGTCAAAGTTTAACTGAACAAGCTGAAGATAGAAGCTGATTGGCTTCCATGTACAGCTGCACCAGATTTTGCACTCTCCAGTTTTAGCTAATCAACCCCATTATTCTAAATGAGGTCTAAAGACCTAGATGGGGAATCAGGGCCTCATTCCTCCTACTGGTGATGCCTCTAGTGATACACCCTGGAATAAAATTTTTGTTCAGCCACTACCAGGCCACAATGTTTGCTCATTTTGCAACCAACAGAAATAAACACCCCTCCAGGAGTTATTACTATAATATATAAACCAAGTTGTAAATACATTTACTGCCCATTTCAAACTAATAAGAAAGGGAAAACAAATTTAAAATTTAAGCCTTTCTAATATGGAAACATTGTGTGTCGGCCTTACCTTTGCATCGGTTGTGTGACCAAGGGACCACTAGGTGGAGCACTTGTATCAATATCCTCCACAGGGGAAGTGCAGACAGGTTTGCTGGATGCAAACTCCAGGGCATATTGCAACACATCAGCCAGAGGAAACCGTTTAGGGCCAGAGCCATAACTTAAATACCTGTCCATTTGAAACAAAAACAGGAAAAAAAAAATTTTTCTTCAATGGTTTCCTTTTTTTTTTTTTTTTTTTTTAAATAAGTGCTGTTCTAAGCCCCTAAGCCCCAAAACCCACACCTGGGTGAGCAAAAAATGAAATACAAAAACAGTGCTAGGAAAAAGATGACACAAACTTCAGTCCGCACCATTCATTCACCCCCCCACCCTGCTGCAGGGGGATAATGCAAGTCACTGGATCTGTCATAGACACTCAAGAGCGCCAACTATGCCCACCCTTTCTGCCCGCCTCCCCCATTCAGTAGCTGTACTATTTATATACTTCCAACAATCAAAAGCAAAAAGCACTCTATGAATAGAGGATGAATGAAAGGTCCACCCTTCTCCATTCATAGAGCCCTTTTTATTGAGAGAAGCACTAGTATAGCTTTTATAAATGGAGGAAGGGGAGGAAAGCCTATGACAGGTCCAGTGGCTCGAATCTGCCCCACAGCACTGGAAGATTACCACTGCAGGGGTATATGAGGGGGCTGGGGGGAGGGATGACAAAGGAGTGAACATTTAAATGGAGAAAGCCGCCACCAGCACATGAGACACTTCTCATTCAATGTAAGTACTACCCCTAGTGCGGATTAAAAAAAATTAACATTAGGCTTAAAGTGAATGTTTGGTCTATTCAATGTTTTTTCAGATATACTGTATGTGTAAGAGAAAAATACGTACACTAACATATTATCTACGAGATTAAAGCAGAACATATTGTACCTTTCTAGCCGCTGCTGTAAAACTGTTAGGTGCTCTTTGAGCCTTTTGATCTCGTCTCGTTTGATCCGGGTAATTTCCCTGTTTTTGTGTATATACCTAAAAATACAGAAAGTAAATAAGATGCTCTTACAATGGATTTCTCCTACTGTAGAAATGGTAAAAGGCAGAGACCAAGCAGAATCCTACAGATTCCTACTTTAGGGGCCCTTTCACACGAGTGCCTTCTGTCCATCAACAAGGGATCTATCCACTGGGCGGCCGGGTATAAACAGACTGTCCATTTACATCCCGCTGCCTCTGATCCAATCGCTCAAACGGAAGAGGACACAGTCCACCTCCATTTTTTTTTAGAGGCCCTGACTGGACTCGGAGGTAGGCGGTGTAAACAGACAAGTCCGCTTACACCTGCCGGTCCAAAGGGATTTATGGACATTCAGATCAAGTCCATCTGAAAAACTGACAAGCAGACCTGATCGGATTGCCCATGTGAAAGGGCTCTAAAGGATCAACAATTCCAAACAAGCACTGGAGAGAAATGAGACCATGTACTACCACAGGCGACAGCAGAAATGGAGCAATACAGCTGGATACTGGCTGTCATTTAGGTTGCCTGGCTCATGGATTTATAGTCATGAAAAGCCCATTGTCTGGCCTAAACCGCCGAAGCTCTGGTCCTTAAGACACTACATGTTCTCCCTACTACTGGATTTAGCTGTATTACTGGTAATCTGTTGAGGAAAAAAAAAAAAAAAAAAACAACACCTCATCTCATCCTGAGTCTAAATCCCAACGGCCCAAAACCATACCTCATCAACAATGGCTTTGGTAAGGGTTTTTATTTATTACATATACAGTGACCGTATTTAACTGATTGAGCATAAAAAAAAAAAAAAAGACAAAATCTACCATCTTTAACTTTGTTAAAAGCCATGATATCCTCCATGTAATAAAACACCTTCAAAAGGCCCAGTAAGAAGCATATACAGGTGCATCTCATAAAATTAGATCAAAAAAGTTAACTTATTCCAGTAATTCAATTCAAAAAGTGAAACTCATTTTATATAGATGCATTACACACAGAGTGATAGATTTTAATTTTGACGATTATGGCTTACAGCTAGTTAAAACACGAAATTCAGTATCTCAGAAAACAAATTACATAAGACCAATTAAAAAAAAAGTTTTTTCAATACAGAAATGTTGGCTTACTGAAAAGTATGTCCATGTACAGTACTGACGCGGCTCCTTTTGCATGAATTATTGCATCAATGCGGTGTGGCATGGAGGCGATCAGCCTGTGGCACTGCTAAGGTGTTATGGAAGCCCAGGTTGCTTTGATGGCAACTCTCAGCT
Organism: Aquarana catesbeiana; assembly: GCF_042186555.1. Taxonomy (NCBI): domain Eukaryota; kingdom Metazoa; phylum Chordata; class Amphibia; order Anura; family Ranidae; genus Aquarana; species Aquarana catesbeiana. The sequence continues at coordinate 731,281,344 of NC_133325.1, read as the reverse complement.
TGTCTGCATTGTTGGGTCTGGTGTCTCATCTTCCTCTTTTTTGTTTATTGCTTTTTAACATAAAAAGTAAACACAAGACCCAATGGGCCACACATACAAAGAACTATTTACATTTCTTTAGCATTGACTCTCTCCTCCTCCTTCCAGACCCTCACTCAGTGACAGGATCAGAATAATGATAATAAGGTCACCTTTCCCTAATGACAACCAATAATACATTTCAATATGTCAAATACTTACATACATGTTGAATCCCACAGCGGGTGTATTCCATTATGTGCTACTCAATCTGCCACTGTAGTTTCACTATTCATCCAACTGCCCCTCTCATCTTCCTCTTGACAATACCCCACAGATTCTCTATAGGGTTTAGGTCAGGCGAGTTTGCTGGCCAATTAAGCACAGTGATATGTGATCATTAAACCAGGTATTGCTACTTTTGGCAGTGTGGGCAGGTGCCACCAAGTCCTGCTGGAAAATGAAACCAGCATCTCCATAAAGCTGGTCAGCAGAGGGAAGCATGAAGTGCTTTAGAATTTCCTGGTAGAGAGCTGCGCTGACTTTGGACTTGATAAAACACAGAGGACCAACACCAAAAGATAACATGGCTCCCCAAATCATCACTGACTGTGGAAATTTCAATCTGGACCTTATACAAGTTGGATTCTGTGCCTCTCCACTCTTCCTCCAGACTCTGAGACCTTGATTTCCAAATAAAATGCAACATTTTCCAGAGTCAGTGATGATTTGGGGAGCCATGCCATCTGCTGGTGTTGGTCCACTGGGTTTTAAAAAAGTCCAAAGTCAGCGCAGCCCTCTACCAGGAAATTCTAGAACAGTTCACGCTTTCCTCTGCTGACCAGCTTTATGGAGATGCCGATTTCATTTCCCAGCAGAACCTTCATGCAAAAGGAGCCCAGTATTGAGTGCATACTATACTGTACATGGATATACTGTAGTAAGCCAACATTTATCTATAGTAAATAATCTAGTTTTCTGAGATACATAATTTTGGGTTTTCACTAGCTGTAAGCCATAATCATCAAAATTAAAAGAAAGAAATGGCAGAAATATATCACTCTGAGTACAATGCATCTATATCAAAAAAATGAGTCACTTTTTAAATTGAATTACTGAAATAAATTAACTTTTTGATGATATTCTAATTTTATGAGATACACCTGTATATGCTAAGCTCTACATGGCCAGATATTTGTAGTTCCATTCTGTACTTCCCACACTATATTGTATACCCAGAAAGTTTCATCACTATTCAGACCCTGTAGCTACTCAGCTACCTGTGTCCCATGTTTGCCTCCAGGCTGATCATTAGACCAAACTGGCAAGGCCCTCCATGTTCTCTCTCATCATTTAAGCTGTTTGAACACATCTCCATGCAGACTTGAAACAGGTTATATTGTCTGCCATGTATAACTTAAAGTATAACTAAATGCAAAACTGGATTGGGGTTATAACGCTTGGCAGTTATGATTGCTGTCCCCATTGGGGAGATTCACCCTCTCCATTTGTCCTGTTTACCATTATCATTGAAGGTAAAAGAAAATCCCCAAAATTCTGGGTTGTCTCCAGAAAAGTAATATAGGGGAAATCTTTCATAGGGAAGTTTGTACTTCTTCCCACTCCTTTTCAGATATGTAAACTAAACTATTTTTTATAGTTTTTTGGTCTTCTCATGTAACTAGTTGTTTTCAGATGGTCTACTACTAAATGATTACTTTTATTTTTAAGATTTTTTTTTTTTTCACATTTGAACAAACAAAAAAAAAAATGAACTAATGGGAACACTAGTTCTGGTCACCTAGGGGTCCCCAAGAAATTCCCTTTATTTGCAGGGATTTCCTCTTACTTCCTGTTTGGCTATAGGACAGGAAGTGTAAGGTAATCTCTGCAATGGGACTCAGATGGTGGGGAGAAAAAAAAAAAATCTGTCAGGGATTATAACATTGCCCTCTATCCAAAATGAAAAAAAAAAAAAAAATGTCTGCCTATAGTTCTACCTTAATAGGGCAAAATTAGGCTTCATGCACACGGCTGCCTGGGGCTGTACAACATACATTTTGGGTGTACAGGTACCAATAAAAGTCAATGGGTGAGTGTAGGTATATGCTCATATTTGTACAAACATGTACGCCCCAGGATTCAGACAGCCTGCATCCAGGGTCATACATCCATACACATTTGCATGTTTTACACAAGTAACAGAGCATTCCACATACAGTCACTGATATCTATGAGCAGCTGTACACACGACCTGCGACTCCAAGACAGGAAAATATGCCCACATTTTACAGTGTACAGCCCTAGGCACCCATGTGCATCTGACCTAAAACTGATTTCTTATATGCAGTAAGTTACAAGAAATTTTTTAAAAGATAGATCGGCTGCAGATACATATACAGGCTAAATTTCAAAATGATTTTTAGTTCCACTTTAAAACTCCTCCTGTCCAGTATAATCCTTACTTTTCTATATCCCTGAAGTCTCCCTTGTGTCAATGTAATCACCCTTCTGTGCACCCACTGAACTTCCCAAGAATACTTGATAGGGACTTGGAGCTGTATTTACGAAAGCTAGAGAGGGCAAAACTAGTCACAATTCTGCAGAGAAACCAGCTTACAGATTTTATTGCTAAAGCTTAATTAAACAAACTGAGGTTAGAAGCCGATTGGTTTTTCTGCAGGATTGTGACTACTTTTGCCCTCTCTAGTAAATAAACCCCTTGTTGTCTAGAACTCAGCAGCACGGTAAGGATGAGAACACAAGACATTGCTGCCAGGGGATCTCTTGCCCACGGCACACAGGAATGTGCAGCAAAGTACGTGTGTGGTCGCAGTGCTCACAACCAAAAACGGATGATGTGGGTACTCACCTATCCATGTACAGACATGGTGGAAACTCTAGCTTGTTGTGGATTTTCTCAGGCCTTCCCAAAGCTTGATTAAACTCAAACCTGGACAGCTCAAATGTCAGTACAGGTGGAAGTTCTGTGAACCAGTGCTGTCACAAATTAAGCATAAAAATAATACATTTTACTTCAACCTATAGTAAATAAAAATGTGTGCACAATACCTATACACAAGAGAATCTGACTGCTCCATTCAGAATCATCTTTCATAAGAACATAAATATCAGACGCTTATATATTCATAAAAGGGAGAGAGAACATTTTGCTGGATTTAGACTTTGATTTTAGTTTAAATGTTTGTGAACCTCACCTTTTTTTCCTCTTTTGGGGTTTGTTAAATATACCATTGAAAGCATTTTGTTATACAGCAAAACCTTGGATTGCAAGCATAATTTGTTCCATAAACCTGCTTGTAATCCAAAGCACTCGTATATCAAAGCAAATTTCAACATAACAAATAATGGAAACTGATGGTTCATTGCACAACCATTTATTCATAAGTCCTTCAGTTTATAGTCCATATAAAAAGATTATGGAAATGTGATCGGTTGTGTAACCATTAAATGTCCATCCACAAATGGAAGCCTCCACAAGGAGATTTGAAGCAAAATCCAGCAGGTGCTAGAGAGAATAAAAGAGAAGAGAGGTGCCTCTAAGTGTAGCAATACGGTTACATTTAATGAAGGTACAACATTTAGCAACTCACATGGTTGATGATTAAAACAGGCATATCTATGTATGCTGGCATCTGGGGTAAAGCTGTCCACATAGACCGGGAAGACTACCCTGCAAGTGTGACCAGGAAGACTAACCTGCAGTAGGGCGATCTGTAAGCGAGGCTTGAAGCGCAATGTGGAAGGGATGATGGTGGTGCAGAGGATGGTCTATGTGGACAGCTTTACCTCGGATGCCTGCATATTTAGTGGTGCCTGTTTTAATCATCAACCATGTGAGTTGCTAAAATGTACCTTCAGTAAATGTAACCATATTGCTACACTTAGAGGCACCTCTCTTTTCTTTTATACTCCGTTGTGACATCATGCCACTTGTATATCAAGACATCACTCAATTATCAAGTCAAAATTTATTAAACTCATTTTCTGGACTTTCAAAACACTCTCAAACCAAGTTACTCTCAATCCATGGTTTTGATAAGTGCAAAAAAATACCTGTTGGTCCTGCCAGAAATCCAGCCTGTTTCACACTTCCTTTAGTGAATGATGCATTTCTCAAATGTTATCAGCCCTGCCTGAAAACTCTGTGTGGACTACAGAACACCTCCCCTTGAGTTAAGAAAATAAGGGAGGGGTGTGTCCTATAATCCTAACACACTACCTGTCCTAGGATGACACTACTTTTTGAAAATACAGTACAGTGAGTGAACGCTGTCACCTTAGGATAGGAAGTGTGTTAGTGGTAGGATCACCATGTAAAAATATAGGTTAAAAACACCTGAGCATAACAAAAGTAATACACCTACCACATCCTAGTGGTGCAGTTTAATTTTGAGTTGCCAGCTAAATTTATCCATATCTGCGTGCAAGTTGCTGTAAGATTCTGATACAGTCATACAACCGTCTGATCATGTATTGTTATAGCAATTGCTGTTATTCTTTATTTTTTTCTATTGTTATATTTAGTCTTGTATTTCTAGAGCGCTCATATTACAGGTATTGCAGTGTTATACCTTTGAAGTAATTTTTGATGCAGGTTTAATATTTTTGAATGCTTCCTCATCTATAGCTAACATCTGTATTAAATATGGAGATTGGAAGAGTATCCATTTGAAGGTTCTTTTTGTTTGATTTTTCATTCAGAGCTCCTTGCCTAATAATTGTTGAGATAGGATTGGATACATAGGGCATTTGTTGTGTTTAATAAGTTGCCAGATTAATAAATTTGCACTGTAACAGCTGTAATGCAGAATCACTATGTAGCACTGCAAAGAAAGAACCAGACCCTGCATATACTGCTACCACTTTGCATGGATAAAATTGCAAACTATATAGCGGAAACATTCCTAAAACATTACCGCACTGGTAGCTTTATTTTCATGAAGCTGACATTGCTTTGCCGCTGCATCCCAATAGACATGAATAGGACTGCCTGCATGTGGATGCACTGAACACCCGCACATCCCATGCAAGAAAACATAGCCTTTCACATGGGTGTACAGATAGGAATGCCATGTGAATGGGGCCTAAATTGACAGCATTTATAGTGCCTTTGAAAAAGTATTCACACACCTTGAAATTTTATGTGATAGACCAAACACAAAGTGGCACATAATTGTTAAGTGGAAGGAAAATGATAAATGGTTTTTTTTTTTTTTTTTTACAAATATGTGAAAAGTGTGACGTGCATTTGTATTCAGCCCCCCCTGAGTCAATACAGCTGTAAGTCTTTTTGGGGATGTCTCTACCAGCTTTGCACATCTAGAAAGTGCAACAGAAAATTTCAAGTCTTGCCACAGAATCTCGATTGCACTTTGACTGGGCCATTCTAACACATGAATATGCTTTGATCTAAACCATTCCATTGTAGCTCTGAATGTATGTTTAGGGTCATTGTCCTGATGGAAGGTGAACCTCCGCCCCAGTCTCAAGTCTTTTACAGACTCTTACAGATTTTCTTCTAAGATTGCCCTGTATTTGGCTCCATTCATCTTCCCATCAACTCTGACCAGCTGAAGAAAAGCAACCCCACAACATGATGCTGCCACCACGTTTCATGGTGGGGATAGTGTGTTCAGGGTGATGTGCAGTGTTAGTTTTCCTCCACACAGTGTTTTGCTTTTAGGACAAAAAGTTAAATTTTGGTCTCATCTGACCAGAGCACCTTCTTCCACATGTTTGCTGTGTCCCCCACATGGCTTCTCACAAATTGCAAATGGGTCTTCTTATGACTTTCTTTCAACAATGGCTTTCTTCTTGCCACTCTTCTATAAAGGCCAAATTTGTGGAGTGCACGACTAATAGTTGTCCTGTGGACAGATTCTACCACCTGAGCTGTGGATCTCTGCAGCTCCTCCAGAGTTATCATGAGCCTCTTGGCTGTTTCTCTGATTAATGCTCTCCTTGCCTGGCCTGTCAGTTTAGGTGGACGGCCATGTCTTGGTAGGTTTGCAGTTGTGCCATACTCTTTCCATTTTCGGATGATGGATTGAACAGTGCTCAAAAAAGATATTTTATAACCAGAGGCGTAGTTTAAAGCTTGTGGGCCCCGATGCAAAAGTTGACCTGGGCCCCCCCCCCCTCCACTACCACTTCCACCGTATGTGCAGATACACCCACCGCACGCCAACATACTCAAAGTACTAACTTATATTAGAGGACAGGGATCACCCCTGGAGAATCAAAGGACAGGGACCCCTGTCAGGTCATTTGGCAGAGCTCCTTTCCTCGTTCCAGCACTGTAAACAGCTCTCCCCCAGCCCCCCCCCACAATACACAGGGCTGAAAACACATTCCTTTACACACACAGTCGATCAGCCTCCACAGGGTGTATCTGGCTTTTATGTTGCCATTCTGACCTGTGAAATCCTCTGGTCGGAACGGCAGTGTAGTTGCAGTAGGCAAATACACCTTATGCAGATCATGGCTGACTGGCTGTGTTGTAAAGGAATGTGATTTCAGCCCTGCGGAGGAGGAGCAGTATAGACTGTTGTACTGGGAAAGAAGCTCAGCAGCAGGCATAGCATCCAGGGTGGAGGGGGTGGTCAGGGGGATTTGGGGGGGGCAAAGCCATGTGACATGAAATATGAAGCCTGCAGCCACTCAGGAGGTGTTAAGGGATTTGTTTTAGCAATTTCTGAAGGTTTCTCTGTCAGTGTTGGCAGGTGTTGGGGAAGTTCACCTCCCGATGTGCATCTTTTCCCCAGTTGTTAGGGAATACCTCACCAGTGACATTGGTCCCATCGTGGCTACAGGACAGCACTGTCCTCTTAACTCACTGAGCTTGGTTACAATTCCATGTTGCCAGCACACAGCACAGACCCTTCCCCATCCTGGGCTGTTCTCACCAATGCTCCTCTCCATTCAGGAAATGGCTCACAGCATCTCCCCAGCCAATGAGAACAGAGGGGTGTGGACCGTGGAAGGCAAATTGGAAGCCCAGTGCTGGTGCGTGGCCCAAAGGCAGATGGAAGCTGGACTTTGTGGAGGATATGATAATATGACAGGGAGGCTGCAGGGGCCCCCTGGAGCTAGGGGCGGGGTTTCGAATGTGACCCCTGCAACCCCCTTTATGCTACACCCATGTTTATAACCTAACCCTGCTTTAAACTTCTGCACAACTTTATCCCTGACCTGTCTGGTGTGTTTCTTCACCTTGGTGATGCTGTTTGTTCACCAAGGTTCTCTAACAAACCTCTGAGGGGGTTCACAGAGCAGCTGCGTTTATACTGAGATTAACTTTCACACAGGTGGACCCTATTGACTAATTGGGTGAATTCTGAAAGCAATGGGTTCCACTAGATTTTAGTTAGAGGTATCAGAGTAAAGAGGGCTGAATACAAATGCACGCCACACTTTTCGGACATTTGTAAAAAATTTTGAAAACCATTTATCATTTTCCTTCCACTTCACAATTATGTGCCACTTTGTGTTGGTCCATCACATAAAATCCCAATAAAACACATCTACGTTTTTGGTTGCAACATGACAAAATGTGGAAAATTTCAAGGGATATGAATACTCTTTCAAGGCCCTGTATCTTATCCACCTGCAATGCATAAGACTCAGAATGCCCATGTACTCCGGTATCAACCCAAGCAATTTCACCTATTCCTGCACTGATGGTACTTAAAACAGAACTAAACCCTCCTATCATTTACAGCCAAGGAAGCTGCCATCGTAGCCACTGTTTGATCTTCAACTGCCATGATACTGCACATGTGATCATTTGAGACACCAGCCATTTGATGGGTTAACAGTTTGGCTGAGAGAACCAACAAATGTGACGATTACATTCCTGGCACGTGCCGGGAATGTAACTGCTTTTTTAAACTTTTAAATCTATAGGTTTATTTCCGCTTTAACAGATCAGCTAGGAACATGTCTGAGGCACAATGAGAAGCGCTCATACACAAAAACTGTCTGATTAATTTTCTATAGCACAGTGTTAGCTGCTAGCTATCAAGGGGAAACATATCAACATTCCATCAGCATACGCAACATTAATCTACAGAATGCCCAAAGAAAGCAGTTGAAGGGGAATAAAAAGTCTGCTTTCCTTAAACTAGATTTATTAAAATGCTGACACTCTCAACGGTGACAAATTTGGTTTGAAAGGCTGTCCATTGACCTCAGCATAATGCTGTCCATACACCTGGCAAGGTTCAGGCTATTTCAACAACTTCCTAATGGTTTTTCAATCCAAAACTATTGACTGGATCAAGGATACCTTTCACCAACAGTTCGTATATTATCACATTTATCTTTATATTGTAGCAAGTCGCATGGATATAATTGAAGGTTTCTGCGATCAAAAAGCTGAATCTGGAATTGGTGTGTATGGGTAGCAGAAAGATTAATATAAAGTGCTAAACACAGTACCAGTGTTGGGCCATGGCATGACACTTTTTTTTTTTTTTTTTTAGATAAGATGCAGTCGTGCTGCAGTTTGATCCATGTTTGAAGTGATACAGCAGAATGTTAACGGCCACATTCAGTTCCTGTTTGTATTCAGCCACCAGGCTCCACATAAATCTCACACACTCCAAGTTAGAAGATCCCAGTGCATTTCTGGAATGCAAAATGAGTACTCCTTTAAGTCACATGTGTATCAGGACTCTGTAGTTGCTTATTGAAGCAAAACAGAATATTGTTGGCATTAAGCGCATCTAAATCCAAAACTTTTTTTCTTCCCCATACAAGTCAATGGCAATACAAAAGCATCTAAAAAGCAGCTTGATGCAGCTTAAAAACATCAAATGCATCAGTCAATGAGCTGTGAATTATCTCAGATGCATCTCAAAACAATGTTAAAAGCAAGCTGCCCATTTGCACAGTCATAGACTAGGAAGGAAAGGGAACCCCCAATGGAATACAGATGACAAAAAAAAAACCTGTCAAGTGTTTTAACCCTAAAATAATCTAGTTAAAGTGGAACTTTAGTTGGAAAATTAAGTCCCACTAGATCACTTCAAGCTGGCCCCTTTTTCAGGTATAGCCAACATGAAAAATAAGTGCCTACACCAGTTACAGTGCATGAATACACTGGGGTTGATTTACTAAAGGCCTATACACTGTGCACTTTGCAAAGTACAGTCGCACTCTGCAAGAGTAATTGCTACAGAGGTTAGTAAACGAGCAGAAGCTCTACTGACTTCCATCATCTAATCATATGCAAGCATGCATTTTTTTTAAATTTTCCTTGCGCGTGATTGGATATTCTTCACAAAGTGAAGCTTTACCTTATTTACTAAGTTCTGGAGCAACTGCACTTGCAGAGTGCAACTGCACATTGCGAGGTGCACAGTCTCTTTGCCTCTAGTAAATGAACCCCACTGTCTCACCCTGCTCTGCACATGCTCAGTTGCTCTCTATTCTTAAGCAGATTTATTGCTGTTTAGGGGCTCTGGGCTTCAACAAAATGGCGGCATTCAGCAAGAAGAAAAAGGAACAATGCTGGAGACAATTTAAAGCACATACTAATTTTGGTAACATAATTAATAATGTGGAATGTATGTTCCTTGCTAAAGAGGATTTTTTTTTTTTTTTAACCAAGTTGTTATGGTTAAAGTTCCACTTTAAGATACACTTTGTTGTTTAGGAGGGTTGCATACAAACTGTCTGCAATCCAAACATAGCTAACTGGGTCCCCAGTATTTCTCACCTCTTGACCAGACTTGCTTGAGTTCTCTGAATGTAATGACTCGATCTCTCCCTCTATCATGGCAGCCTCTAGACATTCATGCAAGTCTTTGAATCCATTCACCTGGAGAGGATACTGCCCAAACATCTCCGTGTTTTCAAATTTCTTTCCTTAGCGAGAGAGAACCAAACATTAACGAGGACAGGAAATAAGAGAGCACACACTTGCCATCAGGTCATCAAAATATCTTCTCAAACTATCAACATTAATAAGGTGTCCCCTATCTTCAGGGAAATGTGTATTCCCAAACATTCTCATTTATCGGTGTCTGAAAGATTACCCATTGAAACCTGTAGCAGAAGGTTAGAGACAACAGAAGGTTCATCATTCAGAATTGTGATAAATTAAATAGATAAATAAGCTGCCCATGTACTTGATGGTTAAAAAAAAAAAGCTTTCGCCTGTAAACGTCTTTTGTAGATGAGGACAAAGCTTGTCTATGTGACATCAGTTCCATAATATCTAAGGAATGCCAAGACAAGTACCCTTGTCACTGTTAATTCTCCATGAAGTGTTCCGGAAGCAGCCTGCCCTCATCCCCCAGGACGAAAGAACTACAATGTAATACTGTTTCATCAAGTGATTTCCCTCTCTTTCAAAAATCAGGATAGACACTAAAAATAGCCAACATCCCCACAGCTAAGAAATCCTTGGGGTCCTCTGACCACTCAAATGTCAAATAACGTCAGAGTGGCTCTTCAATGCAAAAGAGCCGAGTATCACTACAAATATTTTTTCTCTCTATTGTAGCAGATGCCTGAAATTTGGTTTTAGTGCAGACTTCTGAAAACAATACACCAAGGACACATACAGTAATTAAGATTGTTAGGGGTGTACTGCATGCCAGTGATGTACGGAATGCCTCCAGGAGGCAAAAGAGCTGCAAATTAAAAAAGGAAAGGTAACTTGTAAAAAAAATTTCATTAAAAAATTATTTGCTTAGCAATAAAGTATGTTATATTAAGGTTTTTTTTTTTTTTTTTTTTTGGTTGGTGCAATAACTTAATGGTTTTATTGAAAATAACAAAATAAGCCCAAGAGTCGCCCACGCAGGGGCTACATAAGCATTCAAAAGCATGAAACAAAGAAAAGTGCCAATGAAAAATAAACAAGCAAGGCAATACATCAGGGGAGTGGGGAGCCCATATAGGGAACCCCTATGTCTAATTCATATAGTTAAACAGATTCTAAAAACGGATACCCCTGTTGTGGGGTAACCCTGTACAAGGTAAAAGACATTTTTTATTTAACCGGAATTTATAAACAGTCAACAGTGTAGAGGGGGAAAAGCACTCTCAATCCAAGGCTTCCAAATTTTGAGGAACTTGGAATGGGAGTCCTTTAGGATGCATGACATGTGTTCATTAACCATGAGGACTGTCAAACAGTCTTGAACGTCCTGAAATTATTATTATTATTATTCAGGATTTATATAGCGCCAACAGTTTACGCAGCGCTTTACAATATAAAAGGGAGACAATACAGTTATAATATAATACAATACAATAGGATTAAGAGGGCCCTGCTCAGAAGAGCTTACAATCTAATAGGGTGGGGCAGGTGGTACAAAAGGTTGTAACTGTGGGGAATGAGCTGGTGGAAGTGGTAGGAGATTAGTTGGAGACGTGATAGGCTTTCCTGAAGAGATGAGTTTTCAGGGATTGCCTGAAGGTAGCAAGAGTAGGGGCTAGCCGGATAGATGGAGGTAGCGAGTTCCAGAGGATGGGAGAGGCTCTGGAGAAATCCTGGAGACGAGCATGGGAGGAGGAGATGAGAGAGCTTGAAAGCAGGAGGTCTTGAGAAGAGCGGAGAGGACGATTTGGGTGATATTTGGAGACAAGATTAGTGATGTAGCTTGGGGCAGAGTTGTGAATGGCTTTGTATGTTGTGGTTAGAATTTTGAATTTAATTCGCTGGGTGATTGGGAGCCAGTGTAGGGATTGAAGTAGAGGGTTGGCAGACACTGAGCGGTTGGTAAGGTGGATAAGTCTGGCAGCAGCATTCATGATAGACTGAAGAGGGGATAGCCTATGGAGCGGTAGGCCAATGAGAAGGGAGTTGCAATAGTCAAGGCGAGAGATAACAAGGGAGTGAATGAGGAGCTTGGTGGTTTCATTTGTTAAAAAAGGGCGAATTTTAGAAATGAGACTGTGGGTTTTTTTCAAGGCCTGGGCAATAGTTATCATGGCTTACAGTAATAGGTGCAATGCCAGTTTCTGCATTATATTACGGTTTTTAATTAAAATTGAATTTCCTTTACCTGACTGGACTACAGTAATTTGAAATACAATCAGTTGCTATGCATTATTACACTTTGCATTGCCTTATGCCCGTGCCCACTTTGCCTCCCCTTTCATTTTCTAATAAACCTTTAAGGGCCCTCTTAAAGTAGCCCTGTCATATTTTAAATCTTCAGAAATGTATTTTGGTAGTGTCAATCTCCTGGGCCCCTGCAACGCTCACCGGTTCCTCCTGTTGCCCTCTAAATCAATGCTGTATAATGTAATGATGTGAATGTCAGGTGAGAAACAGGCGAATGACACTCCTGATGGTGTTAGTTTTCCAGCAGACTGTTGGGGATCAACCCTCTGGACCAGGTCAGTGTTTAGAAGCTCCAGTAGCACACAGTTACACGCTTTCTTTGCAGGGTATATTACAGGGTCGCAACATTCCTATTCTGAACCCTGAGCAGCTGCATACACATATGCATCCATACATTTCAAGAAAGCCCATTGTGAACCGTGCACTGCTCAATCAGATAAAAATTTCTACATCAGCAGTCAGGATACTCTTTAAAAAATCCCATTGGGAAACTCCACTATGGCACCAGTGACCCACTAAAAAAAAAATAAAAAATAATATATCACACTGCTGTCCAAACTAATCAAAGCTGCAGACATCAAACTATATCGTCCAAAACTATGGGCTTTATTCAAGTTTTACACACGCACACACACACTGATCAGCCATTACATTATAATCACTGACATGTAAAGGGAATAACATTTATTATCTTGTTACAATGGATCCTGAAAGTGGGTGGGATATATTAGGCAGTAAGTGAACATGTTGTCCCTGAAGTTGAAGTGTTGAAAGCAGAAAAAATGGGCATGCATTAGGATTTGAGGGACTCTGACAAGTGACAAATTGTAATAGTTTGGCTGGGTCAGAGCATCTCTAAAACTGCAGTTCTTGTAAGATGTTCCTGGTTTGAAGTGGTCAGGACCTACCAAAAGCGGTCCAAGAAAGGAAAGCCAGTGACAGGGTCATGGGCAGTTAAGACTTACTGATGCATGTGGGGAGCGAAGGCTGGCCTGTGTAGTCCCATCCGCAGACTGGACAGGGTGCCACTGCTGACCCGTATCCAATACAGTGAACATCAGAATTATACCATGGAGCAATGGAAGGAGGTGGCCTGGTCTGATGAACCAGGTTTCCTTTTACAACATGTGAATGGCTGGGCACATGTGCTTCGCACACCTGGGGGAAGAGATGGTACCAAACTGCACTATGGAAGATCTGATCCATAAAGGCCCTACCTCACAACTTTACAGGACTTAAAGGATCTGTGCTACCGACTGCTTTAGTGCCAGATTCCTTCAGATTCTAGTGGAATCCATGCGTCAACGGGTCAGGGCTGTTTTGGCAGGAAAATATTACAAAATGTTTTGGACTATTGGACTAGGAGATCGATATGAGCTTGTTGAACATTCCACAACTACAGAGATTAATAGAGTAATACTGATAAGGGACTGGGCTTCACACCGTCTATATTCCCAACTGTAGAAATGAATGAGCTGAGAAGTGAAAATTAATCAACATTTCCCTCTCTGTAAGTAAGTGGATAGAATTATATTGTTTCCTGAAGAACCAATTTAAGCATCAAGCATAGCATATAAGTACAACCCCCCAATCAGTTCACAGTTTGAAATGGATGTTTAGCAGCTGAAAGGACCATATTCTGAAGCCATTCTATAAGTTCTAATGCAGGTTTCTACTCTGAGCACAACATTTTTGTGAATGTTCACATGAAATATATCAAATACCAACCTTCATGAACACCGGCTGCCAGGAAACGCCCATAGAACAGTTCCACCATTGGGTTCTTTGGCTTTTCTCCATCCCTGTGGAAAAATAAACACACAAAGAATGTATGTTGCAATTAAGTAAAATTATATATTAAAATCATAATTTTATATGTTTAATTAATTAAACAAACTGTATAAACTATGGCAAAGGCACACAGGGCATTTGTCTATACCAATCATATTTTAGCTTTCATCATCCAAACCTAGTCAGAAATCCTGAAAAAAGCAATCTCACAGGTTCCTATGGGCAAGTGTAGCCCCTTTATCAGTTCCAAAGAGTACAATAAACAAGAACTCTTCCAATGCACTAAAGTAGCATGGAACGCTTCTTAAAAAGGTAATATTTACAGGTTTATAAATCGTTTTATAAATTCACGATAAAAAGGTTATTTTTGTTGCTGGTTTTCTGACAATCAAGGACGACCTTATGACTTCAATACTTTTAGTCACTGAATCAAAGCATGTATGTAGATAAATATATGACATTTCTATTCTACAAATTTTTGGGGTTGATGACTTGATACTTAAATAAAATGACTTAGGGGTCCATGTACAGTCATGGCTAAAAATATTGGCACCCCTGCATTTCTGTCAGATAATGCACCACTTCAACCAGAAAATTGCTGCAATTACAAATGTTTAGGTATTCTCGTGTTTATTTCTTTTGTTTATATTGCAATGACCCAAAAATTGGAGAAACAAAAAGCCAAATTTGACATATTCCACACAAAACTCCAAAAATGGACTGGGCAAAATTATTGGCACAGTCTCAAAATTGTAAGAAATAATTGCATTCCAAGTTTGTGATGCTCCTGCAATTTGTAATTAATCTCGCCTGTATCAATTAACAGGTGCTGACAATATAGAAATCACACCAGCATCCAGTTAAAAATGGTGAAAAATTGACTCAACCTTCTTGTTTTGTGTGTGTCTATGTACCACACAAGAGCAGCAAAGAATTGTCTGGGGTTTTGAGAACGAAAATTGTGGAAAAGCATGGACAAACTCAAGGTTACCGGCTCACGCCGATATAGGGCGGCAAAGTGGTTCATTCCCGCGAATCGCCATATCGCCGATGCGGCGTGGAACCTGATGCACGTGGCCGACGGGCGCGATTGCGTGCATGAGAGCAGGAACAGGGATTTGTGTGTAAACACACAAATCCCTGTTCTGTCTGGAGAGAAGAGACATATCGTTTGTTCCTACTGAGTCACTAAATCACTCCTTATTCATGACATCAGGTTTTCAGCAACACCTGTATTTGTGAGCAACTATTTAAAAAAAAAAATGAAGCACATGAAGGGCAAAATTTGAACCTAAAAATTTGATGAGCACCTTTAAAATTTCTTGAGAATTGTTACTATATCCATCGAACCAGATATTAGTGTGTCAGTTTATCAAAAATCAAAGTGAAATCTCTCACTCGTTTTATGTTGCCCTCTTTTACAATAAAAAATGTTTACAAAAAAAAAAAAAAGTGAAGATTTATTACTCAGATAGGTACATTATCTATATCAGCGATTGGTAAATTTGTGATCTGCCCAACTTTCTACTCATCAGCTTTCCTTATTGTTAGTGTATTTTATGTGTGGCCCAAGACCATTCCTCCAATTCCTATGGAATTCCCAGGAAGGTCAAATGGTTTGACACCCCTGCCCTAGGAGAAGTCTGACAGATATACTCAATAACAGCAAATCAGAGGCAACAGATTTCCCAGCATGTGGAAAGATAAAGTTTTAGTTTAGTACTTAAATATGTCCTCTATAGGTGCCCTCCTGGTATATTACAGCAAGGAGAAAGGTATAATTTTCTCAACTTGCCAAAGATCCGTGATACAGCAAAGTTTTAAAACATAATACATGTTTACAATAAAATACTTGTTTTCTTTCTTAATGTTTGAACCTGTTTGTGCATCTCTGTGCAGTTGTTATTTAGCCTCTCCCCTGTGTCAGCAGCATATCATTGTTCTGCATCCTTTAACCAATAATGACAACAGTGGACCATACAAAGTGTGTCAGTGCAGCCGCTTGCAACCTACAGCAGGGGCACATGTGACAGGGTGACAATGCAGGGATATGACAGCTGTCACTCCATACAAGAAATGTCTGAACAAGGACCTTTAAGATAGGATTTCCAGGTATTATATAATGAGAACTGCAGACTTGAAAAGTCTGAAAACCGCTTTTGAAATTACACTAACATGTACTTAATATGAGATTTTAGTGACTGGGCTTAGGTCTACTTTATCTCCTACTATTCAGCCATACCAACATGTGGGATCAGTACATTAACTTTCCAGGAACAGGAAACCGATTGCTTGCCACTGATAAGCAGACCTAATTTTATCCAGAACAGCAGCTAGTAATATCAGTTACTGAACCCAAATGGTCGGTTTACAACTTTAGGTACTGCATTCTAAGTGCAGGGAACATTCTGTACTATTGTTTACACCTATGTAATTTAGGATGGGTCATTTTAAAATATCCTGGGTCCTTAATACAACCCCAATTCCAAAAATAGTTACGTAGCCAGATTGAAAAAAGACACAAGCCCATCTAGTTCAACCAATAAAAGGGGGTTGCTGTGTGAAATCCACATAAAAACAGAATGCAATGATTTGCAATTCTCAAACCCATATTTTATTCATAATAGAAAATTGTAAACATATCAAATGTTTAAAATGAGAACAAACTAATTTTAAGAGAAAAGTATAAGGCAATTTTGAAAATTGATGGCAGCAACATGTCTCAAGGAAGTCGGGACAGAGCAAAAAAAGCTGGCAAAGCACAACCCCAATTCCAAAAAGGTTGGGATAGGACCATGTTTACCACATTGTAGCATCCCCTCTTCTTTTAACAACACTGAAAAGGTCTGGGAACTGAAGACCAGTTGCTGGAATTGTGGGAGAGGAATGCTGTCCCATTCTTGTGCGATTATATGCTGTTTTAAATATTGTTGCTAGACCATTTATTTCAACAAGCAGCTCATCATAAGATTATATGTGCATTAACAGATTTAAGACATGCTATTCTGCTGTAAAACCCGCCTTTGTGCAGACATCCAGAAGCCCCAAGACTGTTGCTGGGTGCCGCCATCTTGATAGGCACTCAAGTCATATTTATAGTATGAACTTTTCCTCTACTCCCGGCAGCTATATAAAAAGTAAATGTAGGAAGGTGAGTTGCAGAGGAGCTGGGCCAGCTCAGAGAGTAATTAGAGAAGAGGAGAGGTCTATGAAGTGCAAGAGCCAGTTCAGATGCACATTGCAAGTGAATAAAAAATTGTTTATGGAAACGGTAGCTGCAGTAAGTAAGCATTTCAAATATTTGCTTTTACCTGCAATTTTTTTAACTTTCTTTTTTATTAAAGTTGTATATCATAGACAGAAAGTAATAAAGTACAACACTCCAAAAAAAGAAGAAAAAAGAAATGAGAATTAGGTAGCATATACATCAGGAAAACAATACACAATTGATGACAATGCCCAAAGAAAGTTTCCATAAGGCCAGGTGTGTTCTAAAAAGATGGATTAGCCAGGCTAAATATACATAACCAATGTAGGACAACGGTATAGCAGTGTACATATTCATGGCTAGAAAATGATTGACCCGTAATGGCCTATTTACTGTAAATAGCAGACAAAATCCACAGTAGAGAAAGTGGCACTGCTACCTTGGCAACACCAAAAAAAAGAAGTAAAAGGGTAGAAAAGTACAGAAGAGGAAGTACGAGAATGTATGCTTCACCCTACCGGGCACCCTCATAAAACTCTACATGGGTGGAACATCCAAATGTATATTTCAAGGATATGTTTGTGGTTCCAATAGATACCAGGGATGTCAGATCTTATTGAATCTTGGGATCATATTATTCAAGCGGGCAGTTAAATATTCCATGTTATAAACATCATGAATTTGATTACCGTATTTATTGGCATATAACACGCACAGGCGTATAACACGCGCCTTCATTTTAGGTGGGAAGTTTCAGGGAAAAACATCTCATTTTAAATAAAGAACCTTGAAGCAAAATAAGGGTCAGTGCCCATCAATGCAGCCTCACCACTGCCCATCTGCAGCCTGATCAATTTCATCTGCAGCCTCACAATTGCCCATCGCTGCAGCTTGATCAATGCCCATCTGCAGCCTCACAATTGTCCATCAATGCAGCCTGATCAATCCCCATCTACAGCCTGTTTACTCGGCAGCCTCTTTAATGCAAAGTCTCACCTCCTGGACCATCTTCTATGATAGACAGAACACTGGTCCAATGCCAGCGTAGGAGACAGGACTTCCTATTACAGAGGCTGCTGAGTAAACAGGAGATTCTCGCTGTATGTAAAGTGATGGCGCTCGCCTCACCCCCCCTCCCTGTTCCCTCGTAGGCAGCCCAAATTGCAGTATCGGCGTATAACACGCACACACTATCTGCACCCGATTTTCAGGGTGAAAAAGTGAGTGTTATACGCCAATAAATAAATACAGTATATAAATCTACCTGCAATTTTTTAGGTTGGTGACAGGGCCTGTGTGAATTTTTCTTCTTGGGTTTAGATGGTGTTTACACAAAAAAAAAAAAAAAAAAAAAAAAAAAAAACATTAACACTAGATCAAGTAGAAAGTAAATTTAGAATCTCTCAGTGATACCTTTAGTGAAAAAAAAGTAATATAAAGCAAAAATACAGGGATGAAAATATGAGATGTAATAGGCTTTTGTGCACAGACGCTACAGTGTGAGGTGGCCCGCTTGGTTTTACTGTTGTATTGCCAAGATGAAAACAGAACCTGTTACTCATAGCCAGGCTAAACTGAGGTGTCAGGACAAGCTACAGGTAAACTGATAACACCTCAAATGAGTTTTAAAAAAGGCCAATTCATTCCCATGAATCTTGCACATGCAATAAAAAAAAAAAAAATGTTCCTTCACACTTTACATTTACATGAAAACAGGAACAGGTTCTGGGAGTATGAGAACAGTGTCATCAATCCATGCAACACAGAAGGGAAATTGATGAATGTTCTTGTTTTTAATTCTCTGCACCATTTAATAAGGAGAATTCTAGTCTCTGCTTGCCCATCTTAACTCAAAATCAAGACAATGCCAAAAGGCGCACCCCCTCACCTTTCCTCCTCTGCCTTTATCTGGAAAGCGTCTTCTAGCCAGTCCAGCAGTTTGTGGGTGAATTCACTTACATCTTGCTGCAGGAAACAAAAAGAAAACCCATTAGTGAGGCTATAAGATGGCAAAACAGAGAGGCTGAACATGACTTCATCCATAATTGAACCACATTTCACTGCACATACAAGAACCATTTCTTAACCACTTTTACCCTCTTCCTGCCCAAGCCAATTTTCAGCTTTCAGCGCTGTTGTACTTTGAATGACAAATGCATGGTCGTGCAACACTGTACAAACTAAATTGTTATCATTTTTTCCACACAAATAGAGCTTTCTTTTGATAATATTTATATATTTATATATATTTATATTTAAAAAAAAAAAAAAAAAAAAAGAGTCATAGTTTGTTATAAAATTTTGCAAACAGGTAATTTTTACACTGATGGTGAGGCACCGATTGGTGGCACTGGTGGGCACTGATTAGCTGCACTGGCAGGCACCAAGGCAGGGACCGCTGTCCCTGTAACAGAAGCTGGTTACGGACTTTCTGCTTCTCTCCTCACGCTGATCGTGAGGAGAAAAGAAAAGCCGATAACTGGCTTGTTTACTTCAGTGATCAGCTGTCATTGGCTGATAGCTGATCACGTGGTAAAGGGCCCCGCTGTGATTGGCCCTTTGCCCTGTTCTGTGATAAGCCAAGTTGGAAAGACTCGGCAGTCACAGAGCGTGCCCCTGCGATCACCGGAGGGCGTCTATTGATGCCCTCCCAGCACTGGAAGCCCGCGCTGTAGCCGTCATTCAACTATAGCGTGGGCGGAAAGTAGTTAAACTATAAAAAAAAAAAAAAAAATTCTATGCAGGAGAGATGGCAAAAAAATGAAATTTTGTCTGCATCTGTAATCTCAAAGCTGATTGCTCAAGGCATATGCAATCCATACATGATTAGGCTAAAGGAAGTTAAAGCCAAAATCACAAAAAGAGAGGTCAGGCAGACACTGTAGTAACAACCATCATTTGATTATTGTTAAAGGCAGGGAAGCACCGCTGCCGATACCAAGTATTTTCAGGAGTACTTGTGAAAATGCTCCATATACCCAACTCTTGGGAGAGCTTGCCACAGTTACTGACTCAGGTTATACCTTTACCAAGGGATCCCCTGAGTTGTAGTTCTCTAAATTCTGCATTCAAGAGGGTGGCTGCACCCCGAAGAAGCAGAGCAGTTACAGGTGTCTTCTATTGTAATTCTGTTGGTTTTGGATTATCCCAAGGCTTACCAGCCAATTTAAACCAGCAAATAAATTGCAAATAGGCATGAATGGCCTGTTTTCTGACTTGAGTGACTGAACTGCTGTGTGCCTGGCTGCCATGTGTCTAATAGGGAATGGAACCTGGGATCAAACAGCCAGCCCAGTTGGGGGTCCGTGCTACACAACAATAAATAGAAAAAAATTAGACTTCAATGATACTGTAGTTCTCCTCTTGCTTTCAGAGAGATAGCACCAGTTTAAAAAAACAATAACAAGCAGAGAGCACAGAAAGAATAATATGTAGCCAGAGGTTACCTGCTGAGAGTCATTTGACTTGAAGGCATCCTTTAGAATCTCTACTGCTCTAGAAGGATCGACATATTTTCTCTTCGAACTGGCCAACAGTGAGAAGAGATATCTCAGCTCACGCATGAAAGGCAGGTTTCTGTGTTCCTGTGGAGCGCAGATTTAAAAAAAAAAAAAAAGAAAAAAGGAGGACAGCTTAAAAAAAAAAAAATGGCTGTTATGCAAACTATAATATATGGTACATTCCTGGCAATCACTTTGTACCTACATTACATTCCCACCTTTTTTCAAGTATATCTTTAAACAAGAGATGACACTTCAAAGATTCAGATGGTAAAATATCTTCAATACAGACATTTATGGTCATAATGGCTTTATATGCATGTTTATACATTGCACAGAAATCCCCTGAACCAACCATATCTTAGGCAAATAGCAATCATTCCAGAACATCCATTTTTACTTTGATGTTTTCACTGCGCTGGAAACCAGTATAGAGATAACACACTTTAATTTTTTCATTTGTTTCTCGCTGCCCATCTGTGTCTCGGAAGTATTACAAAGACCCTGTTGCCAGACAATTAATTTTAATAAAAATCGACATCAGTACGAAGGGTTTGCAGGCGTAAACTCTGCAGGTCCTGAGGTAAAGGGGAACTGTGCGGACCCAGATGTAAAGGGGAATGTTGTGGACTCTAGTGTAAAGGAGAACTCTGGTGTAAGAGGTTCTCTAGTCACCAGAGCCCCCCCCCCCCCCCCCCCTTTACATCAGAGCTTGCAATTTCCTCCATACCTCAGAGTCCGGAGTTTGTCTTGGAAAGTAACTGCGAACTCTGATGTAAAGGGGGGGCTATGATGACCAGAGGAGCTGTAATAAGAATAACAGTGCAGGCAGTGCTGGTAATAGACACAAGTCTCCAATGTTAGTGGAGTGGAATAGCACAAAGGGTAGGAGCAGATCAGGAAAAACAAAGTCAGGAGTGATGTGTTTAGTTGGTCATAGATAATTTGCTTTGCGGTTTTATTTCATTCAGCCAGTGGACTGGTTAAAAAAACCAAACAGATTCCTCCATCGACACAGTCAAGGTGGATAGAGGAATCCTTCTCACTAAAACAATGTATTCAGACAGCGGGACTCTCGGTTGTCAGAATACAATGATCAGTGGCTGCAGCTGGCAGATAGAGAAAAAATTTCCAACAAGCCAATGGAAAATCAACTTCTATTGAACAGACATGTCCATACATGGATCCAAATTCAGCTAGTACCCGGTGAACCAGCTGAATTTTGAACCATCTATGGCCAACTGTAGCTTCCGTGCAGCGAGATCGGACATTTCCAGCAGCTTGCATCACTAGCAGGTACATTGATATCAATGCTGATTATTGGTTACCAGCTACCTAATGGTAAGTGATTACTGCTCACAATTTTAAACACTTGCCGACCATAGGCCGTCATATGACATCCTGGACTGAAGTCATTTTCTAGTAAAAAAAAAAAATCACTGATATTTACATGTAGGACAGGAATGACAGAATTGGATCGGTAGGCAAGTGGTTAATTGATGCTATTTTGTGATCCAGGAGCTCTATCTTGTGCTTTGAATCATGTACGGTTCGCCTCTGAGGGGTCTTAGATCATGCACAACAGGATCAAATTTTTAGAGAATTTCACTGCCAGCTAATACAGCGAGGAGAGGGGACAGTGGCTACAGTGTCATAAATTGGGCTTCATTCTGGGGTAGAGCAGACAGCCAGCAAAAAGAGGCAAAGATGAGCTTTTATTACACAACATGGCTATGGATCAGAACAGGACCAAGTGCAAAATTCACTTTATTCCCCTTTCACACTTGTGCGACCTGAAAGGTGTGCGATTTGAAGCAATGCCCATATAATCTTGAGGTCTATGGACCTCAAGTCGCATCAAAGTCAGACCAAAGCAGTGCAGAGACTACTTGGACGTTGCACGGACATGATTTGTACTCATTGGAAAACATGGGGTACGACTTGTCATGCGACTTTGCAGTCCCAAGTCGCAGGACAAGTCGCACCAGTGTGAAAGGAGCCTTAACGGTTTTTAAGTTGTGGTGACACTTCTTTAAACCAGCACAAACAGTAATTACACATTGCCATAAGAGGAGAGGAATATAACGTGCAAAAAAAGGGGGGCTGTGCTAGGCAAGTGACTAGTTATTTTTTCTAGCAAGTAAAAGTCACATTACAACTGAATAAACAATTTACAGAAACGGAAAATACACTTTTAGCAATCATTACAGATAAATTGATTTTTTTTGTGCTTTTACCTGCAATTTTGTAAAGTTGGCAACAGGGTTTCTTTTAAGTGGTTGTTAAGCCTCAAGGTTTTTCACCACAGGCCAGGTTCATACTAATACGACAAACGCTCCAACATTAGGGAGCTCATGTCGCATGACGTGTGAAAACCAATGTTTTCCTATGAGAGCCATCTTAACTGGTCCGACACAAGTCGGTCAGACTTTGAAAACTATCCCTGCACTTAATGCATTCTATGCATTAAGGTAAAAACCTTCTGTGCTGCAGCTCCCCACCAGCCCCCCCCTTTTTATTACGGTAGACCGATCCGAGACCGATCCAGTCGCAGTTTCTCTCCTCATTGGACAGATTGACAGCAGCAGGCGCTATTGGCTCCCGTGGCTGTCAATCAAAGAGGCAAAGATGAGCCTTGGGAGCTGGGAGAGGGGAGCGGGGCTAAGTCCCACTGTGTGTCAATAGACAAGTAATTCAGGAGCAAGCCCGCACAGGTGCCCCCATCGAAAGCGGCTTTCTGTGGTGGCACCCAATGAAGAGGAGGGGCATGGCGCGCCAGCGGGGGAACTCAGAAGAGGAGGATCGGGTCTGCTTTGTGCAAAATGATTGCAAGGAGTAGGTGAGCATAAGTATGTTTGTTATTTTTATATAAAAAAAAAACAAAAACAGAAAAACAACAAGGGTTAACAACCCCCTTTAAAGTTAGACTAACACAAATAACTAGCATTTTAAGACGGCCGCAAGCAATGGTAGCCCACAGATTTAACAGATGTACATTAAAAACAATAAACCCATTTGTATATATTCAACTACGTTTAAATACCTTTCCAGACACAGGACTAAAGACACCTTACCCACTGAACAGCTAATTGACTTGGTTGCGGAAAATAAAACCTATGTTTCAGCTGGTTTCCATTTACCTTAATGTACAGAAAACCAGTATTCAGATTTTTTTTCTGACGGTTTAACACCATCAACAAGATATCATTTACCTGAAGGTCAAAACGCTTAGTTAATGCTTTACTTTCACATGAACAAATTCAACTGCTTATTTAGGCAAAAGCTGCTTGCACGGTTAAATGCCTTTAAAGATGAAGTAAAAACCACAGTAGAAATAGAACATATACAGCAGTCCTGTGTGAAATTCAATACTGTGCAAATGTCTTCTTTTATAGCCAACATCTCATTCGCCTTTACTCTCCTTAAAGCTTGCCGACAGCTCCTGACATTTAAAAGTAAATTTCATTGCAAGACTCACAGCAGTGGCTGTGCAATGGTCTATAGTAACAAACATCAGTGGTGGGTAATGATGCTTAGAACTGGATTAACCATTTTAAATGTTGCGGTTATCACCAGTGTGTCGTGCTGCAAGAAAAATTGGGTTTTCTATACTGAGCCAAAAATCTACAAGATTTACCCCAAAAAGTCAAAAGCAAAAATACCCCATCAATAGGAAAACACTATCATTATGATATTGGGTTGCGTCACCATAGACGCTAAAAAATAAAAGTACAGCTAAAGGCTAAAGGCTCCTGCCTGATAGTCTAGTCTAAGTACCAAATCCAGGTACCATGTGATGCACAAGTCTCAAAGTACCAAATACCATTACCTTCCCAAACTGATTTTCCTTTATTTGCATCTCAAACGTTTCCTCTCCCAGACACTGCAGCTCACGTTGAGATGGTCCCAGTAACAGAGGCAATGCTGCCATTGCACAAAGCAGTGGACAGGACTAGGTAAGGCCAGGTGATGATTGACAAGCTACAGGCACTTCACAATTAAAAGTAATAATGCTGGTAGCCACCAACACCTACAACAGTGTCTTCTTGTCCCACTGCACATCATATGTGAGAGTGGCAACACTGCTCTGAATTTAGGAGCAGTGCAGCATTGTTGTTGCATCACAGGAAGATTAGATTAGCTTTACTGGCAGGATCAGATATTTCTGGGACTTTACAGAGAAATATGAGAAAACAATATGTGCAAATGCATTAAGTGCTGCTGCAGCTTGGTGATTTTTTTATAAAAATCAGATAGTTTTTATTGAGAACAAAAAGTAAAAATTTTTTTAGAACAAGCAAATGTATCACATAACAGAGGACACAGATGTATCCATTCTTGTGGCCAGCCGGCTACATAATGCATGTGTTCACACTGTACAAAAGGCACCACTTCATGCAAAACAAAGAAGCATTGTCTAGAAAAGGTACATCTGAATCCATAATCCTTGAATTACTTTATATTGTGTATGCCGGGAGTGGTTCACAGTATTTGTATATATTAACTGTTGGGGTAAAAAAACAAAAAAAACAATACACAATACATTCAACCACTGCAGATCTAGATACCATCACAGTAAGTATGTTCCTCCAGTTTAAATTGTACAAGGAGAGCTACCGGACCATTCCCCCTGGCCACATACCTCATCCGACTGGCTAGCAATTTCTATGGTTAAGCAGACGATGTTGTCCTGCCACCGAGAATTTTATTTTGAACCAGGCACCTCTAGCCAAGCATTCCAGATGTTTTCAAACTTCCTTGGGCTACCTTGATGTTTGTATGTTAGTTGCTCCCTTATAAGAGAGTCATTTATGGCAGAAACCCATTCTGTATGTGTAGGAGGTGATACAGAGAGATATTTTCTGGCAATAAGTTTTCTAGCTACAAATAATGCCATGAGTATGGCTATATAGGTATGGGGTGTATACTGTTCCTCATCTAACCAGCCAAGTAGGCAGAGTTTAGGGTCTACTTCAAGCTTCAGGTTCCATATTCTATTAATAATACTTATCACTGTGGACCAATCTGTTTGCAATTTTGGGCATTTCCATAACATGTGCACAAGTGTACCAATATCCACCATACAAAGAGGACAATATGGGTCGTCCCTTCTATGCCATTTGTGCAATTTCTCGGGTGCATGGTAAGTGCGCTGTATAATAAACAATTGGGTAAGTTTTTGAGATGAGGAAAGTAACACTAAGTTCATTATCAAGTATGGTGGCTCATTGCTCATCTGAAAGATGCCCTATATCAATGGTCATCAACCCTGTCCTCAGGGCCCACTAACAGGCCAGGTTTGCAAGATAATTGAAATACATCACAGGTGATATAATTTGCTGCTTAGTGATTGCAGTATTCTAGTCTGCATCTCCCCAAGGTAATACATAAAACCTGGCCTGTTAGTGGGCCCTGAGGACAGGGTTGATGACCACTGCCCTATATCACTGCCCCCCAGCCAACTCTGCAGTTCAGTGACATAGCGTTAGATACTTGACATAGGAGGGAACCCTATAGGGAGGATATTTGTAACTTTCGGGATGATGATGTAACTAGTTGTGCAAGTATTGTGGGCCTAGTTAGTACCCACATAGAGATTGTAGATTGTGCCAATATCGCGTACCTAACTTGCAATTATTGTAAAAAATAGGGTATTAGGCAGATTGAATTCCACGCAAAGTGACTGGAAGTCTCGCAAGAGGCCTCCATGGTACAACTGTGGAATATACACAACACCATTCCTAAAGCAGGCTGAGAAACCCTGTAATTTACCTAGGTCTGGGTAGTTCCTATTGTTCCAAATGTGAGATGCTGTTTGGCTTTACACCACACTCTGTTTATGAGTGGGTGTGTTAAGGCAAGATGTGAATGGGTGGGGTAAGATGTGAATGCTCCCAGCTCCCCCGCTTCTATACATTCCACAAGGTCATCACTGGATAACTGTGTGCGTAAAATATTACTTGTAAGATCAGAGGATTCGGGGTATAGCCAGTCCTTTAAGTGCTGCAATTGAGCTGCTATGAAATAATAAAATGGGTTTGGAACAGCCAGGCTACCCAAGTCCTCAATTTCCTGCAGAGTTTCCAACTTAATACGTGGAACCTGCTTTTCTCCATATCAATGTGCTGAAAATGGTATTGCATTATTTAATAACATGGATAGGGATCCAGATGGGTGCATTGTGAAGCTCATACAAGAGTTGGGCATTCCAAATCATTTTTATCAAATTACAGCAGCCTACTATTGAGGGGGGTCATTTCATCCAGCTAGCTGTTTTCTCCTGAAATTTTCGAATCAACGGGTTTATATTGCGTTTGCTATAGAGATCTAAGTTAGGATGTATAATTATGTCCAGGTACTGGAAGGTATCTACCACCTTAATCTGTTCTGCTAGTAAGGGCGCCACTAGAGTATCTAAGGGTAATAACGTAGATTTGTCACAGTTTATTTGTAACCCAGAGAAGGTCCCAAATCTATGAATTAGTTCCATAAGGTTTCTCAGTGAGGCAGACGTGTCGCCCAGAAAAAGGAGTGCTTCGTCTGCGTAATGTGGTAACTTGTCTTCTAGCTCACCTCGTTTAAACCCACATATTTCCATGTTTCCTCTAATGGCTGAAGCCAGGGGCTCTACAGCCAGCGCAAATAGCAGAGGGGACAACCCTGTCTTGTACCCCTGTGCAGATCAAAGGGTGGAGACAAGGTGTTATTAATTCTGATACATGCTTTCGGTGCTTTATATAGTAGTTTGATCCTTGAAATGAATGTCTCCCCCAGGTATTTCCACTCGACACTATCGAATGCCTTAGTGGCATCGAGTGAGGATAGCTCTCTGACCCTCTATAGACAACAAAGATTGTTTGCAGTAGATCTAATGGGCATGAATCCGGATTGCATCGGGTGTATAAGTTTGATCATCAACTTTGAAAGTTTAATGGCGATTACTTTTGTAAGTAATTTTAAATCCGTATTCAGCAGGGAGATGGGTCTATAGGACTCAGGTTTATCAGGATCTTTCCCTGGTTTCAAAAGGACCACCACCACCGCTTCATACATATAACTTGACAAAGTATCTAGGGAATGAGCATCAGTAAGCATATGGAGTAACTCCGGTAAGAGTATTCCTCCAAATTTTTTGTGTAATTCAATTGGTAAGCCATCGTTTCCTGGGGTCTTGGAATTCGGGAATGTAGCCAGTGCGAGTTGTATCTCCTCAAGGGTGAGCGGTGCATTTAGTTGTTTATCTTCCTTGAAGCTGCAGGAGCTGAATGCTATCCAGGTAGTCAGTCAGCTCAGCTGCAGGGCAAGAGACCTGCGAGGAATAGATATCCTGAAAGAAGGTACAAAACCCCTTCAGTATGGAAGGAGTATCTGTAACCACTTGAGTGGGCGACACGAAAAAAATCTGTGTATCACCTGTGAAGGTTGTTGGGACCTGGCTATCATGGAGGGCATATGGCCAGTTTTCTCACCTTCCTCAAAATATGTTTGAGAGGTAAAGAAACGCTTGTTCTCAGCCTGCTGTTGATGTATAGTATGGTAAATTTTTTGTGCACATATCCACTGCCTCTCATAGTCTGGCGTAGGAGCTTGCAGGAATCCTTGGCCCATTGTCTAGCCTTGGTCTTAATCGTAGCAATCTCTTTAATGCACATCCCTCTAATGAAAGCCTTCAGCGTATCCCATACTACACTAGATACAGCTGAATGCCTATTATCCAGCAAAACATTTCCTATATGAACCTGCATATGTTCAGTGTCAGTACACAGATGAAGCCAGAATGGGTTCAGCTTCCCCTGGACAGGTAGTCTAACCTTATGGAAATTTAAACTGAGTTGCACTGGGGAGTGGTCAGATAGGCCCCTGGCCAGATATGTCACCACAGGGTCATAACATTGATAGATTCCCATTGCAAAATCTATACGTGATAGTGTAGAGTGGATCAATGAATGGCAGGAGAACTGGGCCTTGAGAGGGAACTTACATCTCCATAGATCCATTAACCCAAGTTCAGTTATATATTTGGCCAACGCAGTAATTGTTCTGGGGCCCTGCAGGCAGTATTTATGTAAATCAGTTGAGGTATCCAGTGCACTGTTAAAGTCACCCAAAACATACAGTGGGAGCGGAGGATGCCTAGCCAGAAACCTAGACAAACATTGTAGTACTACCAATGTAAAAGGTGGGGGCACACATACACTAGTAATTACACAAGCATGAAATTCCCACATACCCATCAGAAAAATGAATCTGCCCTCAGAGTCTATTTGGGTGTCAAGTTTAGTGAATGAGGTTGTCCTGTAAAATATACTAACCCCCCTGGAGTATCTAGTCTGCACAGAATGATATTGTACAGGATATTTCGACATATGCAATAGATTGGTAGTGTCACCAGTGAGATGAGTCTCCTGTAAGCAAATAACAGCGGGAGCCTGGTGTGAGAGAAAATACTGCAGTCCTCTTTTTAGGATCGTGCAAGCCTCTAACATTCCGGGAGAGGACCAAGTGTGCGTGTTTACCCATTTAAAAAAGGAAACGTAATTGAAAAGTTCCCAGGCCAATGGGGGTCCAGTCTGTGGCCAGGAGACCCAGAGGTTTGGTCAAGCAGCGCACCAAGGTGTCCTGAGTGCAGGGGGCACTCCATGTGGCTGGTATCAGTCATCATACTCTGGAGCATAGAATCGCGTGGTAGAGTAGAGCAGGGAAGCGGTCTGCAGAGGTAGTGCCCACCCAACCTGGGCTTAAAAACAACAAAAAAAGAAAAATACAGTGCCTTGCAAAAGTATTCACCTACCTTGGCTTTTTACCCATTTTGTTACATGACAGCCTTTAGTTAAATATTTTTTTAATCTGAATTATATATGATGGATCAGAACACAATAGTCTAAGTTGGTGAAGTAAAATTAGAAAAATATATACATAAAACTACATTTTTCAGAAATAAAAAAAACTGATAATTGGCATGTGCCTATGTATTCACTCCCTTTGTTATGAAGCCCATAAAAAGCACTGGTGCTACCAATTACCTTCAGAAGTCACATAATTAGTGAAATGATGTCCACCTGTATGCAATCTAAGTGTCACATGATCTGTGTTACATATGCACACCTTTTTGAAAGGCCCCAGAGTCTGCAACACCTAAGAAAGAGGCACCACTAACCAAACACTGCCATGAAGACCAAGGAACGCTCCAAACAAGTAAGGGACAATGTTGGTGAGGAGTTAGGTTATAAAAAACAAAATGGCACGTTTTGAGTTTGCGAAAAGGCATGTAGGAGACTCCCAAAATGTATGGGAGGAAGGTGCTCTGGTCTGATGAGACTAAAATTGAACTTTTTGGCCAGCAAAGAAAACGCTATGTCTGGCGCAAACCCAACACATCACATCACCCAAAGAACACCATCCCCACCGTGAAACATGGTGGTGGCAGCATCATGCTGTGGGGATGTTTTTCAGCAGACGGGACTAGGAATCTGGTCAGAGTTGAGGGAAAGATGGATGGTGCTAAATACAGGGATATTCTTGAGCAAAACCTAAACAACTCTGTGTGATTTAAGGCTAGGACAGAGGTTCACCTTCCAGCAGGACAATGACCCCAAACACACTGCTAAAGCAACACTTGAGTGGTTTAAGGGAAAACATGTAAATGTGTTGGAATGGCCTAGTCAAAGCCCAGACCTCAATCCAATAGAAAATCTGTGGTCAGACTTAAAGATTGCTGTTTACAAGCGCAAACCATCCAACTTCAAGGAGCTGGAGCAGTTTTGCAGGGAGGAATGGGCAAAAATCCCAGTGGTAAGATGTGACTTATCCAAAGTGACTTGGAGCTGTGATAGCCGCAAAAGGTGGCTCTACAAAAGTATTGACTTTAGGGGGGTGAATAGTTATGCACAATGACTGCTATTTTGTCCTATTTTTATGTTTGCTTCACAATAAAAAAAAAAAATCTTCAAAGTTGTGGGCATGTTCTGTAAATTAAATGATGCAAATCCTCAATCCATGTTAATTCCAGGTTGTAAGGCAGCAAAACAAGAAAAATGCCAAGGGGGGTGAATACTTTTGCAAGACACTGTAAACAGTCTTCCATCCAAGAAAACAGAAGTTCCCATTGGAAAGCCTTCCAAATGTGCTCCACAGAGCTATGTGAGGGGGGACTAGCGAGGGCTAGGACCTTGTGCTCTGAAAGCCACGCACACAGGTTGCTGGTAAGAAATGTAATAACCAGCCAATTCCTCTTTGGGCTCCATTGTTGGTAAGGTGAGCAAACAAAAAATGTATGTAGGCAGGTTAACTCATGTTTCTAGCTCAGGTCAGCATCACGAGCAGCCGCTCGCAGGTGTCGCTCATGACGATCAAACCAGTTGGCAGCCATAGCCGGGTTTTCAAAAAAATGCACAGATCCATCTGCTACTACACGTAGTTTGGCCGAGTAAAGCCTTGAATAAATCACCGATATTGCTCGCAGACGTTTCTTCACTTCAGTGAATCTTGCCCTCAGTTTTTGGACTGCTGCTGAAAAATCCGGATACATGGATACTTTGGTGCCATGTATTTCCAGATAAGCTTTTTGTCTAGCCGTGCGAAGGATAATGTCTCTAGCTTTATAGTGTAAGAGTTTCAGCAGTAATGGTCTATCATTGCCCCCTAGTGGCGGTGGTCAAGAAGGCACCCTGTGAGCGCTTTCCATAGAGAAAAATGGAGTAAGGTTATTTTTGCCAAACTTGTCAGTTAGCCAAGTTTCAAGGAAGTCAACAGGGTTCTTCCCTTTGGATTTTTCAGGCATGCCAACAATGCGGATATAACGACGACGCAGCCAGTTTTCCATATCTTCCACTCTGGACGCCGTTTGTGGTTTTAGCTGCTGTCATTTACACATCTTGCAAGAGTGGAAGCAGCTCATCCTTTATGGAGCTCACCCTACCCTCCAAAGCAGTGGCCCTTTCTCTGATCTTTTGCATGTCATGCCTAATATGCAGTATACCTTCCTTCCTACTTCTAACTTCTGTGGACAATTCAGTGAGTGAGGAGCCATATGTATGCACTGCAGAAAGGATGTCTTGAAGAGAGGGTTCACTATGCTCAGTCAGAGGGGTCTGCTATGCCAGGAGGAGGGAGGGGAAACAAGATTTTACCCACTGCGCTTCCATGTGCTGCCACCATTTTCTCTGCTGCATGCTGTTCCATGTGCTGCTGTTTCACAGTGGGGCTGTTCTTTGTTGCTTTTGCTGCATACGATGTATGTGGCTGCTGTACAGATTTCTGGCCACCCGGATCGTGGGCATACTTTTCCAGCAAGGACACCGCCGAGATGCTTTGATCCTTCGCTGTGCACTGCTGGAGCGGGGATCTGCCATGTTGGATCTGCCGCTCAGCATGCAGGCTCTCCTGCCTACTAGTCATCCCTGCCTTAGGGAGATTTCGACTGGGAGTCGCAGTGGGGGTAGCTTCACGCCAGGAGTGAAGTGTCCACTCAATTTCTGCAGGGATATACACTCACAACAGGATGAATGTCAGGATACCGGAGCCGACGTGAGGCACGTCCGCTCACATGTACGTCCAAGCCACGCCGCCACTATCAGTTTGCAGCTTCCCCCTTCTAATACTTACCTAAAACCTATCTCGATCCAGCAATGTGCACAAGAGTCAAGGCTTTCCCTGGGTCTCTCGCTCCTCACTGGCTGAAATACAGCAGCACGTAGCCATTGGCTCCCACTGCTGTCAATCACAGCAAGTGAGGAGGGAGCAGGGGGTGGGGCTGAGCCATGCTCTGAGTCTTATGGACACAGAGAGCGGGGCTTGGGAGCAAGCATGCACGAGTGCCCGCATAGCAAGTGGCTTGCTATGGGGGCACTCGGCAGGGGGGTGGAGACCAGATCGCTGGTGGGGGACCCAAGAAGAGGAGGATCGGGGCTGCTCCGTGCAAAAACAATGCACAGAGCAGATAAAGTATGACATGTTTATTTTTATTTTTTAAATTTGTTTTACAAACATTTCAAGGAAAATCTAAAAGCCAATCACTAAAAATAGGATTTTTTTGTCATACCTGTAAAATCCTTTTCTTTGAGTACATCATGGGACACAAAGTTAGGCTAATATTCATTACCTGCTGGGTTATACTTAATCTCCAGGTGAATGGACACTGGTAGACCAAAGGTCTTTAGACAGGAAGTGCTCCCCTATATAACCCCTTCCATACAGGAAGTACTTCAGTTTTGTAGCAAGCACTGAATCCTCAAAAAGATGGGAGGGAACTCTGTGTACCATGATGTACTCAAAGAAAAGAATTTTACAGGTAAGTAGGACGAAAAAATCCTATTATCTTTTTCAAACATCGTGGGACACAGAGTTAGGCTAATATTCATTACCTGCTGGGACGTCCCAGAGCAACAGCCTTGAAGAGGAGGGAGACACCCTGCCAAACAATAGCCATTAGACACCTTATATGGCCGCCGCAGTGCACTGCGGCCGAATCCTCGGCTGCTCGAACATACACTTGATAAAATTTTGTGAACGTATGCACTGAAGACCAGGTAGCAGCCTTACAAATCTGAGCCACAGATACCTGATGGGGAAAAGCCCAGGGGGTTCCTACACCCCTGGTAGAATGAGCTCTCACCCTAAAGGGAGGAGCTTTAAGTTTCAGACCATAGGCCTGAATGACCGATTGACAGACCCAATTGACAATGGAAGCTTTAGAAGCTGCGTGCCCCTTCTTGGGTTCTTTTGGTAAAACAAAAAAGGAGTCCGATCCTCGGATCTCTGCAGATCTAGACAAATAAACCTTGACTGCCCGGACAACGTCCAAATAATGCAATTGTGTCTCTTCCACCGAACGAGGCCGAGAGAAAAAAAGAAGGCAAAATGTCCCGATTTAAATAAAAGGCCAACACCACTCTTGGCAAAAACGATGGAACAGGTCGTAACACAACCCTGTCGTGGCGAAGGATCAAGTATGGTTCCCTGCATGAAAGGGTCGCCAATTCCGACACCCTTCTAGCTGAGGTGATGGCCATCAGGAAGGCTAGCTTGCGCAACAGCAAGTCTAATGGAATTTCCTTGATAAGCTCAAATGGTTGCTTCTGTAACAAAGCCAGCACCAAGTTCCCACATAGGTGACCTAATGGGGGGAAGCAAGAGAGTTTCCCCCTGTATAACAGGTTCGGACCAGTGAATGGGAAGCTAAAAGGCCTTTGGAAGAATACCGATAGGGCCTGAAACTTCACCTCTGATTGTACTCAAAGCCAATTTGATTTCCACAGCTGACTGTAGAAAAGAGAATTCTCCCAATCACGTATTTCTGAGGATGCCATTTTTTGGCTTCACACCAAGCAATATAAGTCTTCCAGACCTTATGATATATCTTCCTAGTGCTTTTCTAGCATTCACTAGAGTAGACACCACTGGTCCTGAGATGCCACAGTCTTAACACCCTGGTTTCAATAGCCATGCCGTCAAATTTAGAGACCGTAAATTGGGGTGCAATATAGGACCTTGAGACAATAGATCGGGCGACGTGGAAGTGTCCATGACCCGTCTATTGTCAGTCTCACAATCTCCAGGAACCAGGGCCTTCTGGGCCAGGCTGGTGCCACCAGAAAAAGTCAGTACTCTCCACGTTACCGGGAGGAAGGATCTTCCTTTCCGAGGTTCTGATCGTGCAACCGCCAGTTTAGGCTTAAGCGTGATCCTTCTGGGCACAGATCCTTGCAGGTGGCAAGAATACTCTTGCGTGGACCATATCTAGGATCAGACCTAAATACTTTAGACTTTGAGCTGGTCTCAAGGTTGATTTTTTTTGGTATTTATGATCCAGCCTAAGCTTACCGAATACCACACTGTGCATGTTATGCTCTGTTCTAGAGCCTGTATTGAGTGATGTCTGAGCAGGAGGTCGCCCAGATACCCAAGCACCAGGATCCCTTGGGCCCTTAAAAGACCCAGTACTGGTGCTAGGACCTTTGTGAACACCCGGGGAGCTGTAGCAAGCCCGAAGGGTAGAGCCACAAACTGAAAATGACATTACTCTACTGCAAATCGCAGGAACCTCTGATGAGGCTGAAAGATAGGTACGTGTAAAATACACATCTTTTATATCGATGGAGGCTAGAAAGTCTCCCATCTGTATTGAGGCCACTACTCAGTGGACAGACTACACCTATAAGGACTGGATCAGTAGATACTAGTTCAGGGATCTTAGGTCCAAAATGGGCCTTGTGTCCCAGTTTGGTTTTTGAACCATAAAAAGGTTTAAGTAAAACCCCGCGCCCCTTTCGGGTACAGGAACCTCTAGATTCACTCCCTGATGCACTAAATGATGTAGTGCCTGAAGCAATAAGTCTCATTTTGGAGGATCCGAGGGAATGCTGGATCTTAAAAAGCTCTGAGGGGGAACCCACCCCGCAACTCCAGTTTGTAACCGCGGGACATAGTTGAGGTGACCAATTCGTCCTGAACTATTGTTCTCCAAACCTCCGCGAAGTGCAGCAACTTTCCCCCCACCCAATGGAGTGGGGGCGACCCCTCAAAAGGAGGGCTTGGTGCTGGGTTTAGAAGAATTTTGGACCCAGGGCTTTTTCTGGCCCTGGCCTTGTGGCTTGCCCCTGGCCCTAGCGCCCTGTTGGCAGCGGAACTGCCTTGGCACTGAGACATTAGAGGAAGCAGTCCCTGAGGTTTTAAACGAGGAACGCCTGGTGCTCTTCTTCACAGGAAGTAGAGAACTCTTCCCTCCAAAAATCTTTTGGATATATTTGTCCAAATGATCACCAAATAAATGTTCCCCATGAAAGGGAAAACCTGCCAATAACTTCTTACAAGGAAGCTCGGCTGACCAGTTCTTAAGCCACAAAAGTCTGTGCATATGTACAGACAAAAGAGCCAAACAAGAAACCTGCTGTATTGAATCCTTTAAAAGGCGTCAACAGCAAAACACAGCACTCGAGGAACATCTGCCTTATTTTCAGGCAGATCATCCTCCTGGTTAGGCCTATCAGGCCGTCTGATCTGATCCTTTACGGACTGGCAGATACCAATTGCTGCAACAGCTGGCTGAATAACTGAACTGGCCAAAGAAAAGTCCCGTTTGTGGGACTAGAGACCTGGAGCTCAGAGAGCTCAAACAAACTGTGCCATCCACCTTGCAGACAATGGTAAAAAAAACTGAAGTACTTCCTGTATGGGGGGGGGGGGGGTTTATATAGGGGATCACTTCCTGTCTAAAGACCTTTGGCCTACCAGTGTCCATTCACCTGGAGATGAAGTATAACCCAGCAGGTAATGAATAATAGCCTAACTCTGTGTCCGATGATGTATGAAAAAGAAATACGATATAATACTTAAAATGTTAAATGTATTTTCAAAAGTTGTTTCAATCTTTTCAATTCTACAACTTTCTACATAGTGATCCTGTCATGAAGATCTTTGCTCAGGAACTTCCTGTTATGGAGTGATAACTATCTCCCAATTGTGCTCCTGCTTTGTAACTATAGTGCATGAGCACCTGCAGATGAGCAAGCAGTAATGCCAACTCGCATTGTGTTGGTATGGTCCACTGTTGTCACCATCCGGAGGCTGGTTCAGAGAGATAACGTGCAGCTGATGCTGGAGGAAGTACATGCAGACAGGCTGCAAGAAGAAGCCTGAGATCAGTTGCACTGAGATGCAACCAACAGTGAACACTATTTTATTGGGAAAAAAACTTGGCAATTGCTTACGAAGCACAGGGGTTGATTTACTGAAACTGGAGAGTGCAAAATCTGATGTAGCTGTGCATGGCAGCCAATCAGCTTCTAACTTCAGCTTGTTCAATTAAGCTTTGACAAAAACCAAAAAAAACAAAAAACCTGGAAGCTGATTGGCCATGCAAAGCTGCACCAAGTTTTGCACTCTAAAGTTTTAGTAAAATCAACCCCACAGTCATTTAGCACACTTAGCCCCTGGTCACACCAGTGTGACTTGTCATGTGATTTGATAGTTTTAAATCACATGAAAAGTCGCACCCTATTGCCCTCAATAGAAGCGGCCAAATCAGCGCAACTCCGACTTCATCAGAGTAGTGCCGATTTAGAAAGTAGTTCTTGCACTACTTTTTGCAAGTTCAGGTGTGACATGCATAGACATCTGTACTGAAGCCGCACAGATATCTTCCAAGCCACACTAACATGCGGCTTATAAATCATGCAATTTTAAGTGAAGTCGCACGATTTCAAAGCTGCATTTGGTGTGACTGAGACCTACATTTTAACCATTTAGGCTTTAGGCCTGCTTTTACTCATTCATGTGAAATATATCTATAGAACATATTGCACATGCCTTCAGTCTATATACTCCTGAATTCCTTACTGTCAATATAGTTATACTTCCTTCTGTTAATATTGCTTATAGCCATACATACTGAGTGAGGGTACTGTTACTTCCAGTCAACCATGTGATTCTGTTTTGTAACCTCTGTTTCCTCTTACATCTTGGCAGATAGAAAATACACAATTATAGATTTCAGAAAATGCACATTGATAAATATACCAGACCTTTTGGTTTCGGGGTACATCCTGAACACTTGCAGGGGGGCTGTAGTTCAAAACAAGTCTGCGAAACTCCAGCAGGTTGAAGAGGGACTGAATAGAAATGGAGAAATCATATGAGTACACATTTTAATAAGAAAAAAAAAACATCAAAATCAGTCTCTGATCTGGAAAGGACAATATACCGGTAAAAGAGCAGAAGTACCAAGGTACTTCAAGGGTAGAAAATTTACCAATTATAAAAGTAATATACACTGAAGATAGCAAATCATAGTTGAACAGGAACATCACCATTGCTCTACTCCAGCCAAATTACTATCACACAGCAGCCTGAAGTATGTGCTAGGAGAAAGAGAGAAAGGCCAGTCTGCTGGTACACACCTCCAGATGCAGACAGGGACCACCATCATTTTCTACAGCACTCCCCCATCATCATCCGGAACATGTCAAACACTGATCAGAATTCGGCCGGGAGAGTGTAAAATGCTTTTGTGACCATAGACAAGTTCTGCAGAAAATCTGGGCACATGGGGACTTATTTTTACTGAAGAGGGGGCTGTAAAGTTACTTTCCTTACACTCCTGTTCAGTTGTCAGAAGCTAAAAAAAAAGTCCAGAGTAAGCCAAGAGTCAAACACCAGAGGGTGTTTCACATACAGTATAGGGCTTAGTCATATCTCTACAACTAAGCCCCATGGGTGCAACATATTGGAGGGGTGGGTCCTAGATGAGGGCCATCAATGTTAAGCTTGTGGCTATCCTTCCTGATAAATGTGGACACTGGTGGTCCTTCCAGTGTGTGGTGGACACTGGTGGTCCTTTCAGTGTGTGATGGCTTTCTTCTTGGCACTTGGTCTGTGAGCGGAGACAGCTCATATAACCCCCAACACCCGGTTTTGAGGAGAATTTTTACATCCAACCATCCAAAGAGTCAAAGTTGAAGTGTACACAGGGCTGTGAACTTTTCGCCTGGTAGTGCAGATTGGCTCAGTAATGTCCATACGAAAATGTACAGGTTATTTTCTTTGGCAAGTATACACAGAGGGGTGTGGGAGAGAGGGAAGAGCAACCTGCCTATATGCAGCATCTGCTATCTCCTGGCTATTCCAAGATCTCTCTAACATGTTATAAACTTCTCAACTATACCTCACTCCCACACCCCTCTCAAGTCTACACATTTAATAACCAGTTTTTCCAAAAAGGCATATAAATTTAGTCCGCAGAACTTTGCAGATTATCCCAAACTTCCACCATCTATTGCATCTAACCCTATTCTATTTAAACTTGCCATAAATGGGAAGAAGCCGCCTCAAGAAAGTCAGGAGGTAGACATCCACCAGTCCTCAAATGAAACTTGCTACTTTACAAGTTCAAGTGAATTACAGGTGAGTGTACTACTTCTTGTTAGCAAGAGATTTCCATCAAATTGGTAAACCTCCATCAGCTAGAAAGATTGCTTCAAAAAAGCAATATTTTTTTTCCTGCAATACATACCCATAAAGAGCCTGATCTTTACTGAAGCGCTGTAGTGAGACAATTTGGGGGCAGACTCAAAGGACCATTCGCTCTTTTTGGAGCATGCAAAGTTCTGACCAGTTAAGTAAGCAATATGTAGAGATTCACAAATTATAAAGACTGGTTCTGCCAATCTTATGAGTATATGTGGACAGAGAAAGGGAGCTGCCATCAGAAGGCAGAATAGCTGAATGAAAATGAGCAACTTTAAGAAGTCTACTTCAATTTCTATAACAGACTGCTGGCACACAAAGGGGCTGTGTGACCACTCCTGTAGTGCAAATATGGACAATAAACATTAGTCCATAAAAGTCTATATAATCCTATAGCACACTTATGGCAGCCATCCTAGAGTAAGCCAACTCGGTTTGCATAAAAGAAGGAATTGCCTCCTAAGTGCAGTATTAAAACAAGATTTAATAGGCCTGAGTCTGCAGCCTGGGAAGCAGACAGGTCATGTCTGATGAGCTAAAGGGGAGACCCTTAGGGTCTTCCTTGAGTCTGGAATCTGGACCCTTATGGTCTGTGTGTCTTATTCACATTTCCACCTCTATAAGAAGCAGTAAGCTCAGAGTGTGTAGCTTTGCTTTTATACGGATATTCCCCAGATCGTAAAGTCACATCCGCCCGCATGTGGCCCCAGGGACTTCCGAATGTCTACACAGCATCCTGGGCCTCTTCCTTCTATCTGCGGGTGACACTACACGCCAGAAGTTCCTGCAGGATGGAATCAGTGGCAGCGCCCCTACATTGTGATGTGGCCTTTACCTTCACACATCTTGTGAGTGTTTTAACTGAACTATTAAATGTTTTAATACTGCAATTAAGGAGGGCTTCCTTCTTATTTCTTTTATTCTATGTCTATAAAGTGGAACGTAATGATTAAAAAAAAAAAAAAAAAAGTTTTGAAACAGGGAAACTTTAGTGCAGAAGAGACACTATGGCTCGAGAGCT
The DNA here is from genome assembly GCF_042186555.1 of Aquarana catesbeiana. Classification (NCBI taxonomy): domain Eukaryota; kingdom Metazoa; phylum Chordata; class Amphibia; order Anura; family Ranidae; genus Aquarana; species Aquarana catesbeiana. The sequence continues at coordinate 731,241,739 of NC_133325.1, read as the reverse complement.
TTCCTTAGAAAAGTGCTGCTCAATCATACACTGTACAGTGTGCTCATTTCTGAAAATTATAATATATATATATATATATATATACACACACATACACACATACACACTATATATATATATATATATATATATATATATATATATATATATATATATATATATATATATATATATATATATATATATATATATATATATATATATATACATACATACACACATACACACATATACATACATACACACACGTTTTTTTATCTTAATACAACCCCAGTATGTCTTAATTTTGTACAGTGCTGTGGAAGATGTTGGTACTAGATTAACCAACAATAACTACAACCCAAAGTGCCTCAGCCTAAGGTAAAGTATTGCGTGCTTTGGGATGTCTGAAGCCAAATGTCAGTTTCATGTATCACTGTCATTTAGCAGCGCTCTCTGCTGATGTTACAAGAGCTGAGAGATCAAGCATACTAAAATATAAGCCACAAAAAAACAGATTCCTTCGGCTGAAGTCAGACTCGACAACACGGGCATCGTAAGTAAACAAGCTTGTCTCAACAGCTGACGGCAGTGTCAATGATTCGCCATCTGTTGCAATCTATTAAAAAAAAAGACTTGTGGCAACTTTGATCACAGAGGAGTAGAGACATTCATCGTAAACAAATAATCATTTTAGATAAACAGACTGCCATAAGCGCTTACGGCAGATTGTAAGGCCCCATACACAAAGATGTTCTTCATGCCCAAATTCTTTTTTCTATTCATTATTTTAATACTTGAAGAGAAAAAAAGATTTTTAGTTTGTTAAACAGCACTTGTTCCACCACCTTGTTCCCTCATGCCTAAACAGACTATTAAGGAAAAAATAGCCCAATGGGAAATGTACAAAGCTTGCTTGTTGCCATAAAGGAAACCATAGAAGATAATGTTGCAACGATGCTGACATACCACAGATAACAGCAGAAAACTGGAACTTCAGATCTCTATGGCAGTAAGCAGGATCAGAACACTAACAGGGCAAAATGCGGTCTTCATAAGCCTGCACAGGAATGACTCCTTTGAGCACACAAAGATGTGATGGGTTGGAAAATCACTGCAAAGAGCAGCAACACTCATCTGCCAATCAGACTTCAGTTTATGAAAGCTGGATTGCTGAAGAATTCTGACTGGTTGCCATCAAAGTCTCACATTTTAGGCTAGGGTTCTCAACCAATGTTCCACCGTACCCTAGGGTACCTTCAGAGCACAAATGTCAAACACAAGGTTTGCAGGCCAAATCTGACCTCGCTAGGCCTTGTCACGTGGCCATCCACCCAGTTCTGCATCCGGATCATGGGGGAACGCTATTCTTCCACTTCCAGCTCTCACCCCCCAGCTGGAGACAGCTTTACTTTCAGTGCCTTCCGGATGTAACAGATCCTCATTAATGTACACGCAGCACCCCATATTGACAGAAAAACACAGAATTGTTGACATATTTGCAGATTTATTAAAAAAGAAAAACTGGAATATCACATGGTCCTAAGTATTCAGACCCTTTGCTCAGTATTTAGTAGAAGCACCCTTTTGATCTAATACAGCCATGAGTCTTTTTGGGAAAGATGCAACAAGTTTGTCACACCTGGATTTGGGGATCCTCTGCCATTCCTCCTTGCAGATCCTCTCCATTTCTGTCAGGTTGGATAGTAAACATTGGTGGACAGCCATTTTTAGGTCTCTCCAGAGATGCTCAATTGGGTTTAAGTCAGGGCTCTGGCTGGGCCATTCAAGAACAGTCACGGAGTTGTTGTGAAGCCACTCCTCCATTATTTTAGCTGTGTGCTTAGGGTCATTGTCTTGTTGGAAGGTAAACCTTCAGCCCAGTCTGAGATCCTGAGCACTCTGGAGAAGGTTTTCATCCAGGATATCCCTGTACTTGGCCGCATTCATTTTTCCCTTGATTGCAACCAGTTGTCCTGTCCCTGCAGCTGAAAAACACCCCCACAGCATGATGCCGTCACCACCATGCTTCACTGTTGGGACCGTATTGGACAGGTGATGAGCAGTGCCTGGTTTTCTCCACACATACGGCTTAGAATTAATGCCAAAAAGTTCTATCTTGGTCTCATCAGACCAGAGAATCTTATTTCTCACCATCTGGAGTCCTTCAAGTGTTTTTTAGTAAACTCCATGCAGGCTTTCATGTGTCTTGCACTGAGGAGAGGCTTCCGTCGGGCCACTCTGCCATAAAGCTCCGACTGGTGGAGGGCTGCAGTGATGCATTTCTACAACTTTCTCCCATCTCCCGACTGCATCTCTGGAGCTCAGCCACAGTGATCTTTGGGTTCTTCTTTACCTCTCTCACCAAGGCTCTTCTCCCCCGATTGCTCAGTTTGGTTGGACGGCCAGCTCTAAGAAGGGTTCTGGTCGTCCCAAACGTCTTCCATTTAAGGATTATGGAGGCCACTGTGCTCTTAGGAACCTTAAGTGCAGCAGAAATTTTTTTGTAACCTTGGCCAGATCTGTGCCTTGCCACAATTCTGTCTCTGAGCTCTTCAAGCAGTTCCTTTGATCTCATGATTCTCATTTGCTCTGACATGCACTGTGAGCTTTAAGGTCTTATATAGATAGGTGTGTGGCTTTCCAAATCAAGTCCAATCAGTATAATCAAACACAGCTGGACTCAAATATAGGTGTAGAGCCATCTCAAGGATGATCAAAAGAAATGGACAGCACCTGAGTTAAATATGTGAGTGTCAAAGCAAAGGGTCTGAATACTTAGGACTATGTGATATTTCAGTTTTACTTTTTTTAATAAATCTGCAAAAATGTCAACAATTATGTGTTTTTCTGTCAATATGGGGTGCTGTGTGTTCATTATTGAGGAAAAAAATGAACTTAAATGATTTGAGCAAATGGCTGCAATATAACAAAGAGTGAAAAATTTAGGGAGGTCCGAATACTTTCCGCCCCCACTGTGTGTGTGTGTGTGTATATATATATATATATCTAGATATATATATATATATATATATATCTAGATATATATATATATATATATATATATATATATATATATATATATCTAGATATATATATATATATATATATATATATATATATATATAGCCACTGATTACTGTGTAAATGTCACTGGCAGGGAAGGGGTTAACACTAGGGGGCGATCAAGGGGTTAAATGTGTTCCCTGTGAGTGTTTCTAATGGTGTGTGTGTGTGTGGCTTGGGCCTACTGGGACATGACAGGGATCACTGTTCCCGACCACTGGGAACAGTTGATCCCTTTCATGACTCATGTAACCAAGGCATTTCCCCGTTCTGCCTGTGTACAAGACAATCGCAGGCCGCCAGAGGACAGCGAGTCCTCTCGACCCGCAGGCACGCTCCCGCAGCGTGAGCAAACCGCCATATACCTACGGCGATTGGCGCAGGAGAACCATTGTTCCAGACGGTTTTTAAGTGGTTAAATAACAGATAGTTTACAATCATATTTTCAATATCGATGCCAAAATTTACCGATTTCTGCCAGGGTATACAAACTTTGGAGCACAACTGTAGACAATAAGTGTACTTGTAAAAGACTTTTGGAAGATTAAAGAGTTTAATCATTTAAACCTGTAAACATGGTAAAATATGTCTTACCACAAAAAAGCCAGTTTACAGGATGCCACTGGCGGCAGCATCCTGTAAAAGTTTGGATACCATATTTCACCTTCATTCCCTTCAGCTTGTCTACACCTATTATGCAGTTGGAGTACAGCGAGGCATGGTCTGTGGATAAGTGGTCGGTAGGGTGCAGTCAGAGAGCGTAGATACATTTACACTTGGATTAAAACTAATTCAACTAAAAAAAAAAAAAAAAACCCAACAAAAAAAAAAAATACACTACAAGATAGGGGGTAGAGAGCCGGCTCGGGAGCAAGCGGTTTGCTATGGGGGCACTCAGCAAGGGGGAGGGGCACTCAGCAAGGGGGAGGGGCCCAGAGCACCAGCGGGGGACCCAAGAAGAGGATCGGGGCTGCTCTGTGCAAAACCACTGCACAGAGCAGGTAATTATAACATGTTTGTTTTTTTTATATAAAATGTTTTCTTTTACAAATCACTTTAAGTTGTTGCTCTCAGAAGTTCATTAAATGACAGCTTGGGTAGGGACCACTGATTTTCATGCAGTAATGAACTCTCACTTACACGGATGCTAGTATAGAACAGGGTTTCTCAACCTTTTTTCCATCAAGGCACCCTTAAAAATTCTACACAATCTCGCAGCACACCATTCTAAAATTTTAAAAACTAAACTAATAGTTTTACATAATGCAGCAACATCCACATGGCAATCCAGGCTGTACAAAAAAAACTATTATGTAAAGAAAATAATCCAAACACACACATTTCTTAAATGGTGATAAAATGGCTGCGGAACCATTATTGGTATATAAGCAAACTTTATTAATCTTTATTTTTATTAAATTAATCAATAAATAAACTAACTTTAAAATATCTATCAATATCTTTCTCAGTCATAGAACTCGAGCGAGTACCATAAATAAAGAAACATTCAGCAAAAGTCCCCCCCCCCCTGCTCCAATGGTGACAAACCACATAACAGGTGCTGCGACAGGGTGGGAGGCTCGCCAAGCTGCTACGGGGTCAACTGTGACCGGAGCCTAGATGTGGGGGTCTTATATAGCCCCCAAACACATGAATAGCTCCAGAAAATACATGTTTTTCCCGCCTGGAATCCACATGCCTGTCAGGTTCATAATTTAAAAGAGACAGTAACCAAAAAAATTTTTTTTTTTTGTTTTCCCTTTTTCTTTTGACCGCCACAGTCCCATGCTGTGGGCACTAATACCCACTTCTCTCATTCGTAGGACACCCAACATTAAAGGTAATTTATTCTTCCAAAGCAAATACACCTTTGCACATTGGCACTGATTAGTATTCCGATGTTTCTCTTCTCCCTCACTAAGCTAATGTGACCCCAGTGTTGATGGAGAGGGGTAGTGGAGGATTCTGTGCAGGTACCAGACGTCCTCCTTATCAACCAATGATGTCATCGGTTGTTAGGACACTGGTGGCTAGAAAAGTTCAAATGGTTCACAATGAAAACCTGTGGCTTTATATAACTGATAGGTAGAATTGATCCACCTGGTGGCTTGTATACAATTTTTGGGTAATTTCTAGGCATTTTGCTAAGGCACCCTGGTTGAAAAAGATGGCTATAGAACAAGGGCACTGAAATGGAACCGTAACACTTCTACTCTTTGTTGGTTGACGTCTTCAAAAGCAGCTGCTACCTGAACATAATCAATTACTGCTTTATTTAGAAAGAAAAAACAGATTTCAACAAGTAAATAAGTGCCCGGCACTGCAGTTTTAAAGTGCACGAGACTCAAGCATGTAGCTTGTGACCACGCTAGATATGCATACACAATACAGTTTAGTAAACATGAAATGAGCTGGCTCAGATACTTTCAGCCTTTGAGAGCATTCGGTTACAAGCATTGCTGAATGCTATGAGATCACTCTTACTGAATTACTATGAGCACACTGAGCTTCATTTATAAAAGCATCTAAACAAAGGAAAAAATTCATGCTCACCCTTTTGTTTTCTAATTAATCATATCATGAGATTGTTGCTCCAGGCTTTGAGTTTATTGGTTATAGATGTTCGGCCTGCAAGAGTGGTCATTAAAGTGTTACTAAACCCAGGAGCCTGCATTCACTATATCTGGTCTCCCACAGTACACAGAACATGGAAATGCAATTATTTTAGTAAATAAAAACTGCTAAATTCCTTTTCTCAGTATATAGCAGTCTTGTGATTTCTATTAGTGTCTGGTTAAAGCTTGTAGGAGGAGTTTTCATTCTCCCACGATTATCCTTTGACAATGCAGGACCCCTGACCCTCTCTGTCTGGACAGTGCGGATTGGCCCTGAGCTGATCACATGCACTCTCCCAAGAAAAAAAAAAACTCTCTAGCAATACACACCAAACTGAGCATGTGCAGCCTGTCCCTTAGGTCTGTAAATATCACAAAATATATTGGAGTCAGTGGAAGAAGGGGATGATCAGAGGAGCCCAGATCGGACAGCTTTTTTTTATACAATGCAGAGGATTAACCCATTAGGTTCCACAGGGAGTATAACAAGCAGGCTTTACTGCAAATACAGACTGATTTTACTGTTGTGGGTTTAGTAACACTTTAAGTGAAAAGCTAGTGATAGGCTTTCTTTTTAGGCAGCCTAGCATGTACTGCACACAGTGAAACACCTTGTATTAAATAAGGATTTTTATAACATTCAAAATTTCAGTTTAGTTTAAAAAAAATAAAAATTATTTCTCTGGATCCATTTATTAAAGCATCTTTTCATGTAGTGCAAAACGCCCCTCACCGACCTATATATTGCTTACCTTCAGGCTCATCCATTGGGGCTGATTTGCTAAAACTGAAAAGTGCAAAATCTGCTGTAGATCTGCACAAAAACCAATTAGCTTCCAGTTTTTTTTTTTGTCAAAGCTTAATTGAACAAGCTGAAGTTAGAAGCTGCTCCCATGTAGAGATGCACCGAAATTTCAGTTACCAAAACATATCAGCTGAAAATGGTGTTATCGGCATTTTGCTGATAAGAGAAAAAGGTGCAGATAATGGCACCAAAAAGGCATGCGATTTTACCACCATTTTACTGTGTTTATGGTGCGTTTTTCATAGGTCATGTGATTCAAAAACCACATCAAAATCGTAACATGGGTACATTATTGATGCGTTGTTGCTGCATTTTCAATGCATTTCAACAGAGGTGTGTTTTTGGTGCATTTTCTTTTTAACTGACCAAAAATGCAGCAAGTAGGATTGCTAACACCACAACAGAAGTGTGACGGACCAGTGTGAAGACATTTGTTCTATATTCCTCCATTTTAGGTCAGTCTAACCTCAGAGCTAAACATCTCTCCATCGTACCAATCAGAGCTACCGCCTCCCCTCTCCTGCTATCTCATGCAATTTGAAAGGGGTGGCCCATAGAAGGGAGGTGAAGATGGAAATAACTTTTCCAGGAGAGATGAGAGAGAACAGGAAGGCTAATGTTAAACCAAAGTAAGTGGAAGGCTTGTGCATATCATAGGGCAGAGAGACTATATTGGCTGTCAACTAAATCTATGGAAAGAAGGAGCTTTGAAAACAACCATTTTTAGCTATGTATACTAGAACATCTTATAACTGCTTCACACCAATTCCCAAATAAGAAACAGAAGTGACAGGTCCTCTTTAAAGCCACATTTTATAATATGATTATTTCTCTCACCTGGATGACAGCACTGAACCAACAAGTATTTCCCACATTTTTTAATCCCACCGGGCAGTTGTCTTGTCGTTTCCGGTCATAAGGATTGGGCGAGTCACTCCAAACCTCGGTGTGGGTGCGTTTTAGACTGGCCTTATTCTCAGCTATACTGGCTTCCAACACTCTAAAGCAAGATGGAAAATACAGGTCATCACACTTCTAAGATAGGTTTTAACAAGAAACAGTCTGTCCAACGCAGATCCTGGATAGCATCATAATGAGCCCTAAAATTTGTATTCCTTAACACTAAAAAAGATACACTTAACAGCTTAACTATACAAAAATACTGAACATTTTTAATACATCATCCACCCGTGTTATATTGCCCAGGGATGATTAATTTCTAAAACAATGCAGCCACTAAATAAATAAATGAAAAAATAGAGCTGCTGTCCAAATTTCTACATTTGTTTTTTTACTGCTGGTCACTATCTTCTCTGGTTTTCTTTCTGGGTAGGAGGAGCAGCATATAGAGGAACCAACCTGTCCATTTCTTTCCTGCCGCCGCTGAATGCTCACTTCTCCTCCTCATCCTCCTGCAGGCATTCAGCAGCGGCAGGAAAAAAAAAATGGGTTGTATTGGTTCCGCTATATTGAGTGAAAGCATGAGTTGGACACCTGTGTGAGCAGTCTGAACTGAGCTCAAGGTCGAGCCTACAGTTGCTGAGCTGGTAAAACTTCCTCCTTGGGACCCCTGGTATGGTGGCAGTGCGTCTTCAACTTGTTTTGTGCCATTGAACCAGAGTTATGGATTATTTTTTGTCTTGCCGAAATTTAGAACACAGCTTTAAAAATGCTTGAAAATCAGAACACTGTCAAATATTTCATCATTAAAAGGGATCTCTGATGACACCAAGCTGCAGTTTCCAATTTTCCTTCTGGTCCTCCTTATGTATCTTCTGAACCCATTAAAAATCGATAAACAACATTAAAAGCACGAACCAGAGCTGCCAAGAGTTGCTACACAGTGGCAAATACTGTGACCGCGCAATACCCCTGTAGGGGTGAGGCTATTCGGTGAGTGTATGCACATTAGGAGCACGATTAAGAAGCACCATCACTGAGCAAGCACTTGAACAAGAAGATCCGTTTTTAACAATATTGTCTTTCTAGAAGGACTAATCCTTTCTGAGCACAAAATTATTTTGGCATATAAGAAGACCTTTAAAAGCAATATTGTTTTTTTCAACATGCACTGGTTTTTTGTTTTTGAGCACAAGTCACTTTGTCAATTTGCTAATTAGCACACTTTTTCTTCCACTAAGCACTTTCTTGCATATCCACTTTTAACAGATTCACTTATGTATTGTAGGTTATATTGGTCATATTTTTATATATAACCCCATTACAAAATTGAATATTAGCATAAATTAAATGTTCGGTAGATATACACAGGGATAATTTACATATGGAATACTATAAACACAATGAATTAGTTCCTTTTGTTTACTGAAACCACATGGCTAAATAGCCACCAGAGGTTGTAACACACTACAGACATATTCACCATTCACTGTCAATTAGTTTTTATTAAAGTGGTTTTATTATCAATTATCCACTCTACCAGAACAGCGCCACACCTACATCTGTTTTTCTCTCGGTTTCGCTTAATGCCGGCCCGCCTACCCATTGACACTTTCTTCAGGGCCCATGCTGCAGGGGGACCATGCAGGCACCTCCATCTATGCAAAAAGGGCTGCCCATAGGGAGCTACAAGGCTGCCTTTGGTTGCTCCCCCAGGTGCAGTGCAGCTTTTGTGTCCGTCGTCGTGGTCTCCTGTGGCTGCCAGATTTGATGGTCTCTCTCCCAGTTGCCAGCTTCTCCACAGACTGACCAAGCTGGTGGGTGGGGCCGGGTGTGGCCATCTTCACTTACATGCACAGGTGGCTGCTCTTGCGGAAAATGGTAGAGGACTGGGAGGAGGATCATAGATGGCGACCCCGGGAGTCTTCACCTTTAGCTATATGGTGAAGGACTCTTGCAGCAATTCCCTCCATCTGCAATGCTTCAGCTCCCTACTGTGGTTGGTACACTTCATGCTGCTTACTGCTCCCCCCCTGTATATTGCTCCCACACCCACTGTATACTGCCCACTGCGCCCCCCCCCCCCACACACACTGTATACTGCTCATTGCTCAGCCCCCCCTGTATAATTAATCACTGCTAGAGCTTCACCTATTGCTGCTAGCTACCAGGGTCGCAAAGGTCACACTTACGACCCCTGCTTTCTACCACCATGGGGGGCCCCGTTACAGAACATGTAAAAGGGCTCCACATCAGGACCCTAATGAAGGACCCCACAATGGGATTAAAAGGTCATGGGATTAGCTGGAAGGGCCACGGAACCAGAGGTCAAGGGAGACCTTCATGGTTTCTTGCACCAGGGCTCTGAAGGTTCTATTTACACCTCTGTTCCTAACCATCTTCTTACTGCTGCTCCTAGGCTCCTGTCCTCTCTCCTGGTCCCCCTGTGCTGTCTCAAGGCCCCCGTGTGCGCTCTCCCCGCAGCGCTGCCGTGTTTCCTCCTCTCCTGCCGGCTGCTGTGGGGGATCTGTCAAGATGGAGAGTAGGGAAGGGGCCTTTAAATATATCATTTACCAGCCCCTTCCTTTCTTTGAATGGACAGTCTGTGATTGGTACCGATCACGGACTCTGTTTACTATACTTCAGTTTATGAATGAAAAAAGAAAAAAAAAAAAAATTGTAAAAAAAAAATGTTAAAAAATAAGATGGTAAAAAATTAATATTTATATAATAATAATAATAATAATAATAATAATAATACGGACACCAGTGGCAGAACTACCAGGGTCACAAAAGTCGCACTTGCAACCGTGCCACAGTGTTTCGTCACCGGTCTCCAAGGACAGGGCTTGGGGCTGCTCAGTCTAAAATGCCTGGGCAATTTTATGTCCCAATATGGGCCTGCCCACAGGCAATGCAAATACAGACTCTCTGAAAACTATGAAATGTTATTTAGACCACAGAATTGCATTGCTCTCCAACTTAGATATATTTGTAGATGCATTTCAGCCATGTCTATGGCCACTATATGGCAGGTAGAGTGGAAGAGTTGACTCAGTTTTTTTTTTTTTTGTTAAAGCAACACAAGTTTACTAAACCCACCAGTTAATTAATTGCTATAAATTGTAATTGGATATCTCATTACCAGGCCCTGCCTGCTATGTATGAATGCTGGCTCAATTTGATTAGCAAAGCTCCCACCTTCTACTCACTTCTACTGGCCCACTGATATGATGAGCTACCTCTATAGTATAGGAATGTGCATGATATAGTGGCAAGCTTTGACATAATCAGAAGGTATCTCAGAATCTGTATATCAGAAGGGTCAGGAATTTAAGCATACCAGTGGGCAAGGCCATGGATGGGGGGGGTACCACTGGCCCTCCAGTATGGGGCCCGTGCAAGCAAGGAGAATTGGATGTGGGCAGGGAGGGTAATTGGTGCAGCGGGGTCTTCTTCACCTCTCCCTACCACGGCTTTCAGCTGCTGCAGAAAGCCATACAGAGGATTGGTTTCAGTAATTCTCCTCACCCCCGCCACACTCATCACCTTCCTCGCGCACTATAGGTGCCCCCCTATGTCCCCCCCCACCTCTGCAGTGCTGCCAGCTGCCCCCTCTCTTAACGACCGGCAGCTGCAAGCACACAGTAGGACCCTTGAGGATGAATAGTGGGGGAAGGGTCTGGTAAATACTTCCTATCCTGAATAAATAGGACTAATCGATACCAATCCCTCGCTGTGTTCATTCATAACTGAAGCATAGAAAACTGTTTATCTGGGTGGGGGCCCTGTCGGGTTGGCTGTAGGGGTTGCTGTATTTTCTAATGGCAGCAATGCCAGTGGAAAATGCAGGTTGCCAGTTTCTGAAAAGCTCCGGATTCATGATAATCCAGGCACAAGCTACTAGACCACTAGTAGCAGACATTATTAGAGCTGGGGATCAGGGATTGGTTGGGATGAACAAGGACAGAATCCTGCAGGCACTGGTAATTTTATCAGAAGGGACTGGAGAAAACAGATAACATAACAAACCGCCATTACCATACCTGCTGATGGCTTGTTCTTCATCAGTAATGCCCGTTTCTCTGAACGTTCTATTTGACTCCTCCAGGCTTAATGCTATTGCCCTCTGAAGGTCATCTTTATCATCACCAGTGAGATCGATCACATCTAGCAAGAAAAAAAAAAAAGGCCCACTTAGTTCCAGACACCTTTCAAGGTGACAGTAAATGCACTTAATGGTTTCAAAATTTTCCGAATGAACAAAACTTCTACTTTACACTGCATTTATCTCAGCCATGATCTTTCATGCATTAATAAGATGGAGAGATTGCGAACACAGGTCCACTTTTTTTTGTGTTTCAGTTTGCTTGCTCTGACAATAAAACAATCCAGCGAGGAACCATACCTCAGGCAACATCTTTTTTTGTTTTACAAGAACAGGAAATCAGCTGTTCATGAGCTTCTTTACATGGGAATGTGTTTTCAATGATCAAAACTGAGCTTAAAAGGAAAATTCAAACATTTTCTATGCAGACAATTACAGTTACTAGAAATGCAGATCTGTGCCTGCAGAGTAGAGAGTAGTGAAATAAACTGCTGATAACCTGCACTGCATCAGTAACTGAAACGTTAAGCTGGCCACACATGTGGCAATCTAAAAGCTCTTCAGCAGCTTCCAAATGAAATAACATTTGCATGTATCAAAACGCGCCTCGTCCGTCTATGGCCCATGTTTTCATCATTTTCTGATTTTGGGTGCCTTAACGATCACAAATAAAATTCATTTGTTTAGTTCCCACAAACTGAAACCATGGCATACACAGACTTCCCACTGACTTCTATGGATTAGTGTAGATGGCAGTTCAGAGGCTGCATTTGACGGTTTTGTATTGAAGCGGTTGTATACCTGCAAATGAAAAAAACAAAAAAAAACCTGTAAGGCAAAAGGCATAATGAGCTAGTACCACATACTAGCTCATTATTAAATACTTACCTTAGAATGAAGCGTCGGCATCACATCCCGGTCACCACCAAGGGAGCTAACATTTTCCCTTTGGCATTTCTTCCTGGTTCGCAACTCCGGCGCTGAGTGGCCAGAGCCGCAATGATGTCACTTCCGCTCATGCGTGCGGGATTCCTCTGTTCCAGCACGATACGCCGGACCTTCACTGCACATGTGCCGCTGATGTCAGCGGTTGCATGGAAGGTGAATATCTCCTAAACCACGTATGTTTAGGAGATATTCGTTTTACCTACAGGTAAGGTTTGTTATAGGCTTACCTGTAGGTAAAAATGTAAAAAAGGGGATTGTAAAGTCTTGTTTTTTTTCCCCCCGTAAAAAGAACATATTATACTTACCTGCTCTGTGCAGTGGTTTTGCAGAGAGCAGCCTGGATCCTCCTCTTCTCAGGTCCCTCTTCAGTGATCATGGCCCCTCCCTCTTGTTTAGAGCCCCCACAGCAAGCAGCTTGCTATGGGGGCACCCGAGCTGAGTCCGCCCCAGCCCCTCTCCCCTGATTGGCTAGCTGAATTTGACTGACAGCAGCGGCAGCCAATGGTGCTGCTGCTTTGTCTCCGCTAATCAGGAGGGAGAATCTCGGACGGCTGAGACACTCATGATCATTGCTGGACAGAGAGGGACCTCAGGTAAGTATTAGGGGGGCTGCTGCACAAAGGCAGCTTTTTGTCTTAATGCATAGACTGCATTAAGATAAAAAACCTACTGCCTTTACAACCCCTTGCAACCTCTTCAGATACATCTTGAGGTTCATTTTAAATTCAGGCAACACAGGACAAACAAAGCCTTTTTTCAAACAAAACGCAAAAATCTTTTTTCATTCCAACGCTTGCATTTGACCATGTTCGCATGGATATTTGACAAGAATGTCAGTCTACATGAGTCACTAGCATGTTGCTATTTGAACAGCTGGTTTGGATCCAAGATAGTGCAGGACTGAACTGATCCTGCAGCAAGGTGTATGGGCTGCTTATACCATCATCTACCTATTTCAGTCATTCATTTGTACGTTTTCACTATCACCTGGTACATGCGATGAGTAAAATGAACAAAAATAAACGCATTTGGAGTGATCTTTCAATAACCTATTTGCAAGTATAAAGTTTTTGAGAGCCGATCATGACAGTGCATGCGAAAATATCCAAAAAGGACAAGCACGAAAATGTATCTCGTAAGATAACAGAACGAATGATATTCACTCAGAATAGTATTCGTCCATGAAAAGTTGATTGACCAAGACCGTGCATGTTCGGGAAGCAAGAGAACAACCTGGAAGGGAAAAATGGTAATGAAAATGTTCCTAAACACAAAAAACATTGTTTTCAGGATAGAAATGCACTAGATTACCAAAAGTATTTGGACGCCTGCCATTACACGCACATGAACTTTAACGGCATCCCAGTCTTAGTCCGTAGGGTTCAATATTGAGTTGGTGATGACTGCGAGCCAGGCCTTCTAGTCCAACATCAGTGCCTGACCTCACAAATGTGCTTCTGGAAGAATGGTCAAACATTCCCATAGACACACTCCTAAACCTTGTGGACAGCCTTCCCAGAAGAGTTGAAGCTGTTATAGCTGCAAAGGGTGGACCAACTCAATATTGAGCCCTATGGACTAAGACTGGGATGCCATTAAATTTCATATGCGTGTAAAGGCAGGCGTCCCAATACTTTTGGCAATAAAGTGTATGTTTACCTGCATTAATAGTAGGGTAATCTTTTTGCTACACAATTTTGGTTATAATCTGCAGATCTTCTTATAAAGATATATGTAAATATTTTTTATTATAATGTTGACAGCCGTGCGTACTGTAATACATTCTAAAGCAGGCATGTCCAAAGTGTGGCCCGCATTCAGGTTTATTGTGGCCCCCCTGGTAATTTGGATATATCTATCCCATATATACTATATTTACCAGCGCTGCCTCTGTGGGGACAAGGAGGGGGCAGGACGAGCGCCGTCAGATTACAGAGGAGACAATCTCCTGTTTACTCGGAGGCCTCTGTAATAGGAAGTCCCTTCTCCTGGGCTGCCATTCTGTCGATCATAGAAGGCAGGACTTTGTATTAAAGAGGCCACTGTGTAAACAGGAGATTCTCCTATATGTAATCTGTCGGCGCTCGTCCTGCCCCCCTCTCTATCACCTCTGAGGCTACAGATGGGCATTGATCAGGCTGCACTCATGGCAATGGTAAGGCTGCATTGATGGGCACCGGCCCTTATTTTTCTTCATAGTTCTTTATATAAAATTTAAGTTTTTTCCTGAAATTTCCCTCTTAAAGTGAAGGTGCATGTTATACGCCAATAAATACGGTATATACAAATAATACGCCTGAGCTCATCCCTAGTCCTGAGCGGCGCTCTGGGATTCGTTGGGGCCACAAAAGATATCTATCTAAATAACACGCCAAGCTCATCTCTTCACCACACACAGCGACAAAGGCAAGAAAATTCTTGTTGGGCAGTGTATTAGTGCTCGGACGAACACACTTAGACCGAATTTGAATAGTTCAAAGAATGTCAGGCAAAATTGTCGGTCCTCACACATGTTCACTTCATCAAATCTGGCCCTCTTTGAAAAAAGTTTGGACACCCCTGTTCTAGCGTATTAAAAGGAAATACTTTGTGTTATCCAACAGACTAAAGCATAGTGGAAGGGAGATGATGGTATTTTTATTTTAATTCATACACATCCCAACACCCTAAAGAAATGTGTCCACCTGTGATGTGTCCCAGAAGATTGCAGGGAGGGAGGGGAAGAGGAGGAGTCGCCTAGGTGGCGCGGGCGGAAGTGGGAGCTGGGTACCTATTAAAACAAGGTCCCCACTCCCCCCCCCCCCAAAAAAAAAAATGACATGTCAAATGATGTGGCAGGGGGTTAGGATTCCTTAAATAGGAAGTTCCACGTTTGGGTGGCACTCCACTTTAAAGTGTTACTAAACCCAGGGCCCTGCATTCACATCTGGTCTCCCACAGTACACAAAACATGGAAATGCAATTAAACAAACTGCTAAATACCTTTTCTCATCAGCAGTATATAGCAGTCTTATGACTTCTACCAATGTCTGGTTAAAGCTTCTAGGGGTTTTCATTCTACTCTGACTGTCCTATGAGGCTGCAGGACCCCTGACCCTCTGTCTGGACAGTGCCGATTGGCCCAGTGCTGATCACATGCACCATCCCAAGCAAAAAAAAAGAAAAAAAAAAAAAGAAAAAAGAAAACGCTATAGCAATACCCCCCCCAAACTGAGCATGTGTAGAGTGTCTCCACAGGCTCTGTCTTATCAGGGGATGGATTGGGGACAGTGGAAAAACAAGGGGATAAGAAAAGACAGGATCAAACAGCCTTTTTACACAATGCGGAGGATTAATCCCTTAGGTTCCACTGTGAGCATAACAAGTATGCTTTGCTGCATATAGACTGATTTTAAAACTTGTGGGTTTAGTAACCCTTTAAAAACGGTTAGATGCCAGACCAGTCTGACTTGCTCCTGAAGTCTACATTCACCTGTACACAATTGTGCAAGTTCTTCTTTATTGCTGTCCTCACCACTACATCTATCTTAATTAATAGCCAAGTCTGCATGTGTTATGAATTTATAATTACAAAAACAAGCTGTTAGCAAGCAGCACAAATCCGAACAGGTTTTTAATTACGCAGTTCCATGGTTTCATTTGCATACTTTATAAGCAACAAAAAAAACATCTGATTCCACATTGCAGCCTGTTAAATATCTGTGTTTAACGCGGCTGTCAATGAATTGGTGTTGGCCTGCAAACAAGAAAGATCTTCTGTCAAGCTGGATTGGTATCTGGGTCGGAATTGGCTCACAAGCCTTTTAGCTGTAAGCATCCTGGATAAACCCAGATAAACAATATTTAACCGTATCAGTCACATCAGCTGCAAAAATTAAAAACTATATATACACACACACACACACACACACACACACACACAGTGGGGACGGAAAGTATTCAGACCCCCTTAAAATTTTTCACTCTTTGTTATATTGCAGCCATTTGCTAAAATCATTTAAGTTCATTTTTTTCCTCATTAATGTACACACAGCACCCCATATTGACAGAAAAACACAGAATTGTTGACATTTTTGCAGATTTATTAAAAAAGAAAAACTGAAATATCACATGGTCCTAAGTATTCAGACCCTTTGCTCAGTATTTAGTAGAAGCACCCTTTTGATCTAATACAGCCATGAGTCTTTTTGGGAAAGATGCAACAAGTTTTTCACACCTGGATTTGGGGATCCTCTGCCATTCCTCCTTGCAGATCCTCTCCAGTTCTGTCAGGTTGGATGGTAAACGTTGGTGGACAGCCATTTTTAGGTCTCTCCAGGGATGCTCAATTGGGTTTAAGTCAGGGCTCTGGCTGGGCCATTGAAGAACAGTCACGGAGTTGTTGGGAAGCCACTCCTTCGTTATTTTAGCTGTGTGCTTAGGGTCAATGTCTTGTTGGAAGGTAAACCTTCGGCCCAGTCTGAGGTCCTTAGCACTCTGGAGAAGGTTTTCGTCCAGGATATCCATGTACTTGGCTGCATTCATCTTTCCCTCGATTGCAACTAGTTGTCCTGTCCCTGCAGCTAAAAAAAACACCCCCACAGCATGATGCTGCCACCACCATGCTTCACTGTTGGGACTGTATTGGACAGGTAATGAGCAGTGGCTGGTTTTCTCCACACATACCGCTTAGAATTAAGGCCAAAGTTCTATCTTGGTCTCATCTGACCAGAGAATCTTATTTCTCACCATCTTGGAGTCCTTCAGGTGTTTTTTTAGCAAACTCCATGCAGGCTTTCATGTGTCTTGCACTGAGGAGAGGCTTCCATCGGGCCGCTCTGACAAAGCCCCGACTGGTGGAGGGCTGCAGTGATGGTTGACCTTCTACAACTTTCTCCCATCTCCCGACTGCATCTCTGGAGCTCAGCCACAGTGATCTTTGGGTTCTTCTTTACCTCTCTCACCAAGGCTCTTTTCCCCCGATAGCTCAGTTTGGCCAGACAGTCAGCTCTAGGAAGGGTTCTGGTCATCCCAAACGTCTTCCATTTAAGGATTATGGAGGCCACTGTGCTCTTAGGAACCTTAAGTGCAGCAGAAATTTATTTGTAACCTTGGCCAGATCTGTGCCTTGCCCCAATTCTGTCTCTGAGCTCTTCAGGCAGTTCCTTTCGCCTCATGATTCTCATTTGCTCTGACATGCACTGTGAGCTGTAAGGTCTTATATGGACAGGTGTGTGGCTTTCCTAATCAAGTCCAATCAGTATAATCAAACACAGCTGGACTCAAATGAAGGTGTAGAACCATCTCAAGGATGATCAGAAGAAATGGACAGCACCTGAGTTAAATATATGAGTGTCACAGCAAAGGGTCTGAATACTTAGGACCATGTGATATTTCAGTTTTTCTTTTTTTAATAAATCTGGAAAAATGTCAACAATTCTGTGTTTTTCTGTCGATATGGGGTGCTGTGTGTACATTAATGAGGAAAAAAAATGAACTTAAATGATTTTAGCAAATGGCTGCAATATAACAAACACATATATATATATATATATATATATATATATATATATATATATATATATATATATATATATATATATATATATATATATACACACACACACACACATATGCACAATGGACTGCAAGCCAGGCAGTCCAAACTAGAAGTCATTAAGCAAATTTAAAAGATAAATGCATATTTTACCCAATTTTTGTGGCCAACCTCCCCTTGCCTTTCCTGAACCCAACGTAAAATTTTGGTAAACAATTACTTTTTTTTTTTTGTGATTTAAAAATAAAAGTGCCGTTTTAAATATCCCTCATAATTTCTGTATTAGATGACTGGACCTGAGAGCTCAAGCTTAAAAAAAACGGAGTTACATAGACCCCTTTCACACTGTGCCATCGGCGGTAAAGCGGCGCTATTCGGCCGCTAGCGGGGCGGTTTTAACCCCCCGCTAACAGCCGAAAAGGGGTTAAATTCGCCCGCGGCATTTTGCTGGGGATTTCAATGGGGAGCAGCGGTGGATGAGCGGTGAGTTCACCACTCCAAAGAAGCTGCTGGCAGGACTTTTTCTGACGCCCTGCCAGCGCACCGTTCCTGTTCACACTGGAGTGAATGGAGCAGCTGTTTTAGGGCGGTTTGCAGGCGCTATTTTTAACGCTATAGCGCCTGCAAAACGCTCCAGTGTGAAAGGGGTCTTACCGGTAACAACCTTTTCCAGGAGTCTTTCAGGACAGAACCATAGAGAGACACTGGCTCCTCCCCTCTTAGGAAACCCCTCAGTTCTTCAAGAGTACCTCCAGCCAGCTGGGGAGACACAAGAATATGTCATACAAATCTATCTCATACGATCAGTTCTCATAAATAGCCAACAATTTGGGTGGGTACCGATGGAAAAGGATGTTACCGGTAAGAAACTCAGTTTTTCCCCATTCATCTTTCAGGACAGCACCATAGAGAGGATAAGCGAGCACCTTACATTAGGGAGGGACTACTGCCTGCAGCACTTTACGCACAAAGGCCTGGTCTTTGGCTGACAGCAGGTCCAATCTATAGTGCTTCACAAATGTGGCAAAACTGCACCATGTTGCAGCCCTACAGATCTGCTCCAGAAAAGCACCAGCCCACTCTGCTTGAGAAGTCGCCACTGCCCTGGTGGAATGTGCCTTAACACCCTCCAGGGGCTCCAACCCCCCGATTACATAAGCCTGACTAATGGCCAAACGTAACCATCTGGCTATCGTACGGTTAGAGGCTCTGGACCCTTTCCTAGCCCCTGAAAATAACACAAAAAAGGAATCGGATTTCCTAAACTGTTTTATACTATGTACTGAAGGACGCACCTTCTTGACCCTAATAAAAACGAGAGGCCACCTTTGGCAAAAAGGCTGGATCCGTTTTTAAAATTAAACGGTCCGGGAAAACCTGAATAAAAGGTGCCCCAATAGAAAAAGGGCTCCTTGCCGTGGTGATCGCCACCAAAAACACAGCTTTGAGGGTGATCAACTTCAACGTACAGGACTCAAACAGCTCAAAAGGATCCCCTGTAAGAGACTGTAAAACTAAAGAAAGATCCCACACTGGGAAGGGGGAAATTCTGACTGGCCTCTGTCTGCCTAATGCTCTGAAAAACCTAGCTATTCAAGGATGTATTGCTAGCGGCTTTTCCAAGAAAACGCTCAGGGCGGACACCTGTCCTTTCAAGGTGCTAAGGGCTAATCCTTTGTTCGCTCCTGACTGCAGAAATTCTAACACTGCTACAAAACTGCATACATCGAAGGAGCTTTCTGTGCACCAACTATTGAAGCGTTTCCACACCTTTAGGTAGATAGCTTGCGTCTCCCTTTTTCTGCAACTTAGGAGAGTCGCCACTAGACTATCCGAGAAACCCTTGCCCTACAGCAATTCCTCCTCAGTAGCCACGCTGCGAGGTTCCACCACTCCACCTGGGGGCAACAGATGGGACCCCGAGAAAGAAGATCCTCCTGGATAGGCAGAATCCAGGGAGGTTCCACCGCCAGACCCATCAAGATGGAGAACCAAGGCCTCCTGGGCCAGTGTGGCGCGATCAGAATGAGGGTTGAGTCTTCCGACTGAAACTTTCTCAGAACTGCTGGAATCAGTACAGGGGGGGGGGGGGCATAACACCTTGAGAAATGCCAGCTCTGAGCCAGTGCATCCACTCCGGCTGCTCCCTGACATCTGTTTAGGGAAAAGAACAGGCGCACTTTTGTGTTCACCCCTGCAGAAGAGGTCCACACAAGACACCCCCCACTTCCGAGTGACCATCTCGAAGATGTCCTGGTTCAAAACCCAGTCGCCCTCCCTCAGCCTCTTTCTGCTGAGAAAATCTGCTAACTGGTTTTATTCCCCCTTCAAATGTACTGCCGAAAGGGAGAGAATGTTTGCTTCGGCCCACCTGAGGATGGATTCCGCCAGAACCCACAAGGATCTGCTCCTGGTACCCCCTTGCCTGTTGACATAGGCCACCGCACGTGCTGTCCCAGGAGTTCTCTCTGAAAAGCTCTGAGTGCCAAGTCTATTGCTCTCAGTTCCCTCCAGTTCGAGGACTTCTTTACGTCCTCTCTCCTCCAAGTACCTTGTAACATCCTGGAATCTAGGTGTGCTCCCCAACCTGTGCCGCTCGCATCGGTCGTGACCGTTCTGGAGACTGGAAGGACACACTCCAGGCCCTGTGAAAGATTAAACCCTCTTCTCCACCACCAAGAGGGACTTCTTGACCTGACTCGGCACAGATATTAGGGAGCCCAGGAACCCCTGACTGTGGTCCCAGACCCTCAGGATAAACGGTTGTAAAGGGCGAAATGCAGCCCTGCCCACTGAACTGCCGGGAGCGTGGAAGTCAGTAAGCCCAAAGCTGACATCGCTTTTCTTACTGAGACCTGACGGCTGCCCTGAAGCAACAACATTGCTTTGTCCACCTTCTGTATCTTCTCTACGGGAAGGAAAACCTTTTGCTTTGTTGAATCCAACACATAGCCCAGGAAGGTGACCTTTTGGGACGGAACCAAACTGGATTTTTCCAGGTTCAAGAGCCACCCCAAGTTTTCTAGGATGTCTCTTGCTACCTGAAGATCCTGGGACAACTGCTCCAGGGAAGAGGCAAACAGAAGTAGATCGTCAAAGTATGCGACTATCGAGATGCCTCTGAACCGCAAGAAAGCCAGGATCTCCACCATAACTTTGTTGAAGATGCGGGGGGGGGGGGAAGGATAGTCCAAAGGGGAGTGCTTTGAACTGTAAATGAAACGTCCCTTCCCTGGTTTTTACCGCCAGTCTGAGAAACCTCCGATAGCCTTCTGCGACTGGGATGTGCAGATAAGCTTTTTTCAAGTCTATCGACGCCATGAAGCAATTCA
This sequence comes from Aquarana catesbeiana, assembly GCF_042186555.1. Lineage (NCBI taxonomy): Eukaryota > Metazoa > Chordata > Amphibia > Anura > Ranidae > Aquarana > Aquarana catesbeiana. The sequence goes on along the minus strand of NC_133325.1, from coordinate 731,220,450 downwards.
GGGGAAGAAGCGCCTTCACCGAGTAGATAGTCCATCCAGAATCTCCTGTAAGTAATTGAGACATTCAGAGGCTTCAGCTTCATGATAAGCCTGAACTATCCCAAAGCTTTGCGGACCACAAAGATGTGGGAATAGAAGCCTCTGCCTGTCTCCTCTGCTGGAACTTGTACCACCACCTCTTGCTCCTCCAGCTCCTGTAGGGAGGATAGAAGAGCTGATGATTTTTCTGCGCATTTTGGCAGCTCGGTGACAAGGAGTCTGTGCGGAGGAGGTTCTGAGAACTCCAGCCGGTAACCTCTTCTTATGATCCTTAACATAAGCTGGTTGGAGGTGATCATCTCCCACTGTGGAACGAAAGCCCCCAATCTTCCTCCCACCATGGTTAACCCGTCATTGGGTTTTCTTGGGCTGTTCAGGAGGGGGAAAAAAAATCGCCCCTCCACGACCCTTGCCATTCTGCCCCCAAGCCTTTTTCTGCCGCTCAGCTTTTGGGGCTTCAAACTTTCTCTGAGGGCGAGACTTTCTTTTAGTCTGCTCACCAAATTTCTTTAACGGGAAAGGCCTTTTTCTTATCGGCCGTCCGATCCAAAATGGCCTCTAACCCTGGTCTAAACAAAAGATCCCCTGTGAGAGGAATCCCAGAGTTTAACTTTAGACGCGCTGTCCCCTTGCCATGTCTTAAGCCATAAGGGCCTACGAGCTGAATTAGTGAGGGCTGAGGACCTTGCGGACATGCGCACAGATTCAGCTGAAGCGTCCATAATATATGCTACCCCCTTAAGTAGCATGGGGAAGGAAGACAAAATTGTTTCTTTTGCGTCCCTGCTTCAATGTGCGCCTTAAATTTGAGTAAGCCAATATTCCATGTTGCGGGCCACCACTGTGAGCGCCATGGCAGGCTTAAGGTTTCCCTGCGACGAATCCCAGGACTTCTTCAAACAAAAAAGAGTCCATCCTTCTGTCCATGGGATCTGAAAGAACCCACATTTTCTTGAAGGCCAGGTCCGTATGCCTGGAAACCTGAGAAAAAGCAGCATCTAGTCTTAGGAGATTTATACCAGACTAGAGCCTCCTCTTCTGCAAAGGGAAACCTTCGTTTCAAAGCCCTTGAAAAGAAAGGTTTCCTTTCAGGATCTTTCCATTCCTTCTTGATGGCTTCGATCAAGACATCATGGACCCCTAGATCTTTGTACATCTGGTCACGGAGCGATAATGCCTCCTTTTCCTCTTGTATACCCAAAGTGGTGTGGCTAGCTCCCAAGAGATCCTCCACTTCATCAAGGGAAAGTTTATAGCGAGAGGTTCTTATGGATTCCCCATCCACCTCCTCTGCATCCGACTCCCCTTGGGAGTCTGAAGCGGCACTGTCTGGCGCCTCCTCAATTTCCTCTCTGGAGCCCCCTGGTCTCCCTCCACTAACAGAGGGAGTATCCACTGGGCTAGGTGCAGCACTCTGCTGCACTGGTGTATTACTCTGGGCTTGCGGCAACTGGAAGCTATAAAAAAAGTGCTTTAAAGGACCGAAAGGTGCTAGAAAGCTCCTTGACGGACGCTGCCAGGTCCGTATCCTGTTCTGCCACCTGCTCCCTAACTAACCCCTTAATGCACTCTTTTCAGAGTGCCTTGGTCCAGGATTCCCCTATGGTGACTACAAGAGGGACATTTTTTTCTTGGAACCATGAGGCGGCTTGTTTTTCTCTTTGGTTTTCTGAAAAAAGAGAGAGAAGCCTTAAATGCCCAATTTCACCAGTGCAATTACAGAGGACCACCCCCCCCCCCCGGACCAACCACCACCAGGGTCCCAGACACACTCCCCTCCCCCCCGACTACCAGGGAGGGGAAACACCCGTGGAGCTATCGGAATTAGGTAAGGGAACACCACCCCAGGGTTCCACTTACCTTAGCATGGCTGGTGCCATTATCTCCTGGAGCAGTTCGTGAGACCTCTGCCTCCCACATGTCCCACTGAGGATGGTGGTCGATCATGCCCCCCACAGCTGACTCTACAGCAAGAAGACAGGGCCGCACCAGCCGAACACTCGGTCCGTTTTCTGTCCCGCATCCGGAACCGGAAGACGCGGGATCGTCAGAAGGGCCCGCCTCTGCCGGAACTGATATCACTCGTCATCCAGCCCGGCCATAGAGCTCCACACGCTGGCTGCCTGAATAGGCAGGAGATGACCCCCCCCCCCAATGAAACATTTTGGCTTCAGCCTCTCGGCTGTCCAGCCACGGCTCCCTAGCAGTGTCTCCCCACCGGAGGAAACACCTGAACTGAGGGGCCGGCGGGACGGTGAGATTTAAATATTGAATGTAAAGGTGGTGTTTTCTAAGATTCCTTATGATTTATAGACAGCATCTGGATCATTCAGCTGTCCAACTCTATCCTAAAACTACTTGTTTGATCCTTGTGACACAGAGACACAAGCAAGTTCAATAAAGTAATATTAAATCCTTCTAGAAAAGAAAAAAAAAAAAAAAAGAGCACCAACCTACAAGCTCTGGTAGATATGGGCGGCAGTGCAACGTCCCGAGACTTAGTGAGCTGTTTGGGTCCTGCCTCCAAAGGCACTTTTCATGTGAATGAAGACATATGTTTTTAAATATTCTCCCTCAATAAAAAATACTACACTATATGCTTTCCAGTCTCTGGCCGTCTTATTTTTTATATCTATCATATGAGATGGGCTGATGAATATTAGGAGAAGACTGGATGATGGTTCTTCGATATCCTGGACCTAAGTTAAAAGGGCTTGTTGGCTGCTAGTAGGCCTTATTGATCTGGTGAGTGCAGTGTTTGTTGGCACGTGGTGGAGCACTTTTGGGGTGTTGAAGAAATAGCCACTTTATCCTTTCAACTTTTATTGACACAGTGATTGGAAACACACATATCTATGGACTTGATGATTTGAACATGAGAATTGAATTTATTGTTGAAATATTTTAAACACGTTACACATGTTGTAGCACATAGAAGAGTATTCACCTTGTCTAAAGCAGAGTACCACCCTATTTAGCCACGGCCTCACTGGTAGCTGATCCCTGTGCCATTAATCTTAGGATTTTTTTTTTTTGTTTGTTTTGTTTAAATATCGTTATTTGTTTAAAAATCTTGCCACTTCCGGCCCACCTCACCGTGCAGGGTACATCATTTCCGCTCTTCCATTAGCTCCTGGAACATCAGTGTCATCAATCCCATGAGTCAAAGGACATCCTCTGCTTATGGCATTGAGTTATTTCAAAACCTGAAATGACGCAATGCCAAGCGGTACTTCTCTTCCTTCTGGGTTGCGTTGATTGACAGGTTGCCATAAGACCGTGGCGGAAAACTGACTGCACAGGCACGAGATCAGGAGGTGCATGCTTGGTAGCCAGCTGCACCAAATCCTGGATGCAAGTACAAGTGGGCTTCAGATGCCCACAGTAAGAATGGCCACTGTCTGTATACCAGAACTGCTGTGAGTATATTAAAATTTACAATTCACATCAATGATTATACTGTAAACAGTATCCAACTGTAGTAGCAAAGAAAATCATGGGGTTGCTTTTTTTTTTTTTTTAATTGACAAGGAGACTGGAACTCCACTTTAAGGCACTGCAGAAACAGATCAAACGCAAACTGCATAGGCGTTTACCAAGCCTTATATGCTGGCCACACGGATCAATTTTCAGACGAGAACATTCAGACGAAAAATCTTTGTACATTCGCTGAATGAAAGAATGTTGTTTGAAACTATCACTTGTTTTTAACATTCTGTTTTTAAAATGAATGCAATTTCTGAACGAAAACCACATACACTGTCTGAAAATTCCTTTGACCAAGAAGTTTTCTATTTCCAAATTTTCCCATCACTGTGGTTGAAAACGAACGTCGATTTGACCCCACTAACGATTAGAAAATCGAACGAACGTTCTTAAAATTACATTTTTTTTGAAGGAAGACATTTGATCTCTGAGTCTGATGATATTTACCAGATTCACCCTTTAATAGTATATATCTCTCCTCTAATAGTTTATACAGTATATTTCTAATAGTATATACAGTATATCTCTTCTAAATAGTATGTACAGTATATCTCCTCTAATAGTATAGTATATCTCCCTCTTCTGTCTGTTATTCTCAGAGTGGATTATAGAGATCTTTAAGAGTAAATTGCCTTTTTTTTTTTTAAACTTTACATATTAACTAAATTATACACCACACTTTTTTTGGAAAGGTTATTAACAGATTAATAATAATCAGCCAACTAATCGATTATGAAAATAGTCGTTAGTTGCATCCCAACAACTCCACTTTAAGGACCACATTTATAACTTTATGTAATCATGCCTTTATATTAGTGATTGTCAACTCACACTTATCTGTGGGGTTGTGGTTTTTTATATTTGAAATTTTTATTTGTTTAGGTGCACAAGCTGAGCGCCCTTTTATATTCAGTTAAATAAATGTAGCCGTATACCCTATGTCACCACTGCTTCCTATACCCACTTTTCTACTGTTCTTACAGTTACCAGCATATGAAAGTTTCCTATGCTGCGTTTTCATGTAAAGAGTTTCACTGGTGACAACTGGACATGCATGCTCCTGCTGCTTGGTGTAGGGGCCGTGGGCATTATGACAAGCAAGTGCATGCACTGTAGTGGCCACCCCCTTTCAATCTAAGCACAGTACGGTGCATGCACTGGCAGGGCACAGCAACAGATCTCAGAAAGACGGGAGTGCTAACTGCAAATGTTCTGGCCAGACAATACCAGTGACTCCTTACTGTGCATGTGCTGGCTGGGCACAGCTCCAGCAGCCCTACTGCTGTGCACAGGGCATGTCCCAGAGGAGGTAAAAAGGCATCAAAAAAGGTAAGGACTGGGAGCACACAAAAAAAAAAAAAAAAAAAAGTTTACATCATTTGAGCGGAGCTTAAAGAATATGTAAACTGAACATTTCATATTCCTGATATGTGCCTGCTGTACCATGTACTTGTATGAAAAATTATCCCTTTGTATTGCTTCCTTTGTGTGAAATCCCTGGTGCTCCTGCCAATCCCTCTGCTTTTCTAATAAAAACTGGCCACACAAGACAGGAGAGCACAGCGTAGTCAGTTCCTTACCTTTGCTGGGAACTCAGCCTCCCCTCATAAAATGATCAGACTTGTCCTACTGGATATTTTTAGTTTTGTAATTTTTATTTTACTAATAATGGCGGTAATCAGCGATTTTTAGCAGGACTGCAAAACTGCGGCGGACAGATCGGACACTTTTTTTGGGATCAGTGACCAGAGCTAAAAAAGATGCACTGACCACTGTATAAATGAAACTAGCAGGGAAGGGGTTAACACTAGGGGGCGATCAAGGGGTTAAGTGTATCCTAGGGAGGTGTATTTTAACTGTGGGGGGAGTGGACTGACTGGGAGTACAGAGAGATTGTTGTTCCTGATTACTAGGAACAGACAATCTCTGTACTCCCCTGTCAGAACAGGGATCTTCTTTGTTTACATTGGACGATAACCATTCTGCCTCTGAGGAGCGATCTGGGTGGCCGGCGGACATCGCAGCCTCCAGACCCACGCACTGGCTCCCCCTGCATAACAAAGTACATTCTAGAAAGAATACTCCTACCTCTTGTATTTAAACAATTATTTAGCCCAGCGTTTACCTTAACCTTCACTGAAGAGTTGCAGTATGTGAAGTTGCTTAAAGTGGTTGTAAATCCTGTTACACCACTTTTACCTACAGGTAAGCCTATAATAGGGCTTACCTGTAGGTACCATGAGTATCTCCTAAACTTACACCATTTAGAAGATATTCACATGTACTGACAGAAAAAATAAAATATAATAAAAATGCCATAAATCTATCCTCTATTTTGTAGACGCTATAACTTTTGTGCAAACCAATCAATATATGCTTATTGCGATTTTTGTTACGAAAAATAGATAGCAGAATACATATTTTTCCTAAACTGATGAATAAATTAGTTTTTTACATTTTTTTTTATTTGATATTATAGCAAAAGGTAAAAAATATTGTTTTTGTTTCAAAATTCAAAAACCGCAGAGGTGATCAAATACCACCAAAAGAAAGCTCTATTTGTGGGAAAAATGGACATCAATGTTATTTGGGTACAGCGTCACACGACTGCACAATTTTCAGTTAAAGTAACGCAGTGCCATATTGCAAAAAATGGCCTGGTCATTAAGGGGGTAAATCCTTCCGGGGCTGAAGTGGTTAAGATTAAAGCCCCATACACACTATTAGATTTTCTGCAGATTTTTGTCATCAGATTTACCAAAACCATATAAGGTCAAACCTTAAGAGTTTCAATTTGTATGCAATCATGCAGGCCCTTGCACTACATGTTTTGGTAAATCTGCAGAAAATCTAATAGTGTGTATGAGGTCTAAAGCCTCGTACACACGACCAGATTTTTGACAGGGAATTTCGTGATGACAGACTGTTGGCCTAAAATCCGACCGTTAGTACGCTCCATCAGACAATTGTTGTCCAACTTTCTGCCAACAAATGTTGGATTGCAGGCTAATAAATTTTCGGCGGACACCTCCCTGAGCTCTTCGGTCATCCGGACTCGACCTGGTGGAGTTGATATGGGATCACACATCTAACGCACATAATCGGAGAGAATGTATTACTATCCTTTGAAGTACTCATGCTTAATATGACCTGAACAATACATTTTTCTGCAAAATATCTTACTCAGACACGCCATCCGGGCACAATTCGGATCCTTGAACCACTGAGTTCACGGAATCGTCTATTGAAGATCTCCTGTTTCCAGAAATTGCCAAACTGGTGACAACCTTCTACGGTCGCCTCCAAATGGTGGGAGCTTCCAGAATTCTCACCGCAAATGGCTATTGTCTATGCCTGAGCTTTCTGAAGAGGACTGGGAAGAGGCAACTGAGATATGTTTTCAAGATATCATTAGCACGGCTGACATACTGGTCCAATTTAAGTTCATACAGCGATTGCACTGTAACTTCAGCTAGGCTGGTACGAATGGTGTTCAGACAGAATATTGTATGTGCTAGATGTGATATGATTGCTGCCGATATCTTCCATAGGTTTTGGACCTGTCCCAAACTGTCAACCTTCTGGAAGGAACTGTTTGCTTTCTTTGATCACAACCTCCATCTGCCGATACCTCAAACCCCGGAGGTGGGACTCTTGGGAATACTCAATGACCATGTTCACCACACTTACGCCAGGACATTGCTACATATATTATTATTTTATGCACGTAAAACCCATCCTTATGCACTGGAAGGATGTGGGCCCTCTTTCAGCCGACGCCTTCTTCCACATTGTTCATGGGGTCCTTCCCAAGAGTAGGGCATGCTTTAAGAAGTTCACTAAAATATGGCAACCATGGCTTGATGTATCAAAGGATTTCTGGGGGGGATGTCCTATCTTCACAGCTTTCCCAGTAGACCTACTACTTATGTACTCTAATGTTGTCTGGCAGGATACAAAATGGAGAATCACGGATGTCTTTTATGAAGCATCTACTACATGGGGGGATTCTTGACCTATATTGTTTTTATGGGGTTGCATGTGTTGCAGGTTTGAATGGTTGTATGTATGTATGTAGGTATGAATGTGTGTTACTGGGGTATTTCTGTTTTAGGGACTTGTAATCTTCTTACAATGCCTGTACTATGTAGGTGCTTCGCTGAACACACCTTTCGCAATTGTACTTACAGCCACTCTTTTGTTGTCTTCTCTGTATTGCTTTTTCTATGGTATAAAATCAAAAATAAACACCTGTTATAAAAAAAAATTTCGGCGGACAGCGGTCTGTTGTCAGATTTTCGTATCGTGGGGACACAAGTCCGTCACACAAAAGTACAAACACGCATGCTCGGAATCAATCACCAAACACTACAGTAGCAGAAGGTGCCCAAAGGGTGGCGCCCAAGAGCTGAAATTCCTCGTAGTACATCACTATGTTCGTGTTTGTTGGCCGACAATTGTGTGCCATTAGTATGCAAGACAAGTTCCTGGCACACGCTCTTCGGACAAAAGTCTGACGCTCTGTTGGCCAACAGTCCGATTGTGTGTACGAGGCTTAAGTCTTAAATTATCACAAATGAGCAGGCTTAGAAATAAAATCTAATATTGACTTACTTGTGTCTGCCTGGCTGCCCACACTGATGTATCGGTCATTATTGGGGAGCGCAGTCTGATAGTACGTAGCTTCATCTGGCTGTGGGAGCTTTGCATTATTTGCTGTAAGAAATGCAACCGCTAACTCCAGATTTCCATTGCTGTCCTGAAAAATGAAATTGCATTATTGAAATAAAATTAAAATGAAGTAGACTGAGCACCTCCCACACATATTCCTATTTAAAACCTACTTCATGCCATATTTTCATTAATCCATATATATAGCGTCTCTGGGGATTCTAAGTCAAATATCTAAAATCATGTGTTTCTACAATGAGATATCTAATGCAGTGCTCATCTGTGCTGTGTGTGTGTGTGTGTGTGTGTGTGTGTGTGTGTGTGTGTGTGTGTGTGTGTGTGTGTGTGTGTGTATGATTGCCTAGATCAGCACAGATACACTATATTACCAAAAGTATTGGGTCACCTGCGTTTACATGCACATGAACTTTAATGGCATCCCAGTCTTAGTCCGTAGGGTTCAATATTGAGTATTTTGAGTTTTCCATTTTGCAGCTTTAACTCTTCTGGGAAGGCTGTCCACAAGATTTAGGAGTGTGTCTATGGGGATGTTTGACCATTCTTCCAGAAGCGCATTTGTGATGTCAGAACCGATATGGATGAGAAGGCCTGGCTCGCTGCCTCCACTCTAATTCATCCCAAAGCTGTTCTATCAGGTTGAAGTCAGGACTCTGTGCAGACCAGTCAAGTTCCTCCACTCCAAACTCACTCATCCATGTCTATATGGGCCTTGCTTTGTGCACTGGTCCAAATCATTTGGAGGAAGAATTATGGTGTGGGGTTGTTTTTCAGGGTTCTACTTTTTTATATCCTTTGTGGCTATACCAGCCTCCACTCTTCTGGGAAGGCATTTCAAAAAATTTTGGAGCATATCTGTGGGAATTTGTGTCCATTCAGCCAAAATAGCATTTATGAGGTCAGGGCTTTATATTGGATACAACCTAGCCCATAATAGGCATTCCAATTCAACCTAAAAAAAGTTGATGTCAGGGCTCTAGTAAGGCTAACTTGAGTTCATCCACACTGAAAGTGGTATTAAAGTGTAAAGTCTCGTTTTTGTTTTTTGTTTTTATAACAAACATGTTATACTTACCTGCTGTGTGTAGTGGTTTTGCACAGGGAAGCCCGGATCCTCCTCTTCTCAGGTCCCTCTTTGCTGCCCCTGGGCCCTCCCTCCTGTCGAGGGCCCCCACAGCAAGCATCTAACTATGGGAACACCTGAGCCGAGCTGCAGCTCCGTGTTCATTCAGACACGGAGCTACCATTCTGCCCCACCCCCTCTCTCTCCTGATTGTCTGACTTTGATTGACAGCCGTGGGAGACAATGGCGCCACTGCTGTGTCTCAGCCAACCAGGAGGAGAGTCCAGGATGGCCGAGGGACTTGTGGACATTGCTGGTTAGAGATGAGGCACAGGTAAGTATTAGGGGGGCTACTGCACACAGAAGGCTTCTTATCTTAACGCAAAGAATGCATTAGAGCTGCACGATGCTGGCTAAAATGAGAATCGCTATTTTTTATGCTTAGAATAAAGATTCAATTCTCTCACGATCCTCGTGGCGTAACATCATTTGTCACATTCTACAAAAAAAAAAAAAAAAAAAGGTCTAACTTTACTGTTTAGTTTTTATTATTATTATTCAATGAAGTGGATTTTTTCCAAAAAATTGCGTTTGAAAGACTGCTGCTCAAATACAGTGCGACAAAATATTGCAATAACCGCCATTTTATTCTCTAGGGCCTCTGCTAAACAAATCTATATAAATGTTTGGGGGTTCTAAGTAATTCTTTAGCAAAAAATACTGGATTTCTACTTGTAAGCAACAAGTGTCAGAAAAAGGTTTGGTCTTCAAGTGGTTAAACAGACTTCATTTAAAGACCAAAGTTCATCCCTTTAGACCCGGCTTCTGTACAGAAGTCAATGCAAGCCGCTCCAAATTTGCCCCAAAGTAGTACAGAAACGTTTTTCTAAGTCGGAGCGACTTGAGTCGCTATTAGAAAGGTTCCATTGTACAGAATGGAGCGCTACTTGTCAAGCAGCTAAGTCGCCTGACAAGTTGCCCCTGTGTGAACCGGGTCTTAATCTATAAGAGCTAAAAGATACTTTTGTTTATAGTTTATCTCCCAGCGCTGACAATGTCACATGCTTTTATTTTTTGAAAGCTGTGAGTGAATACAGAACGGCTCTGCACTGTATGAATCAAGAAAATGCTGGGTTAAGATCGCGAGGGGGGGAGTTGAATCGAGATCGCAATATTTTTAACGATTACTTGTGCAGCTCTAGAATGCATGAAGATATAAAACCTTCTGCTTTACAACTCCTTTACATCCAAAACCAAAAATGTACTATATTGCAGCTTAACGATCAGTAGATGTGGTGTCTGCATTAGTTTTGTCAGTCGGAGGGGAGTGTAGACAGTTGAGTTTAGAAGCATTTTTTTGGAAAGCAAAAAATAAAATGCGTTCAGGACGGATGTTCAGAGGCATCTTGAAACGCCAAATGCCTGTAACAGCTTGTAAACACGTGTAAACGTGGTCATTTGCGTATATAGCCACGTTTCGTTTACAGGCGTTTTTAATGGAGATACATTTTTGACTATATGAAAAAAAAAAAAACGCGGCATGAAAAAAAAAAAAAAAAAAAAAAAAAAAAAGATGTTTTTAAGCTTCAGTTACTAGCTGTCAAGTTAAAAATTCAAAAGTGTGGCGCTAAAATTTACGTGAGAAAATAAATGTATAATATTTCAAATAAAAAATACAGTGACTACAAAGCAGGTATTTCGGTATGAGCCAGAAAAATACTGCGTGAATATACAAATTAGTGAATGAAAAGGTAACACTCAATATACATGTATTGAACCGAGTGTAAAAAAACAAGTGTTTAATGTAAAGTCCAAATAAGTGAACAAACACAAGCAAAAAGTCTGTGACAATGGTGAAAAAAATTAAGATGGTAAACAGGTATCTCCTGAGCATGCAGGGGGATGGTTCCGAGCCGGCAACCTGGTGAGTAAATAAACCGTAGAGAAACCGGAAGTGCACAGAGGATTGAAATCGGTGCCAGGACCATCACCAGAAACCAAGGAGGCTTACCAGAAGATGTGGCCTGAAATGGCGTATGCCATACAGGTCAAAAAGGCTTGATGACCAACAGGTCTAGGCAAATAATCTGGCCAGATGTCATCACACAGAGAGGGAAGGGATCAGCACGGCTTCCTCAGCGATGGGTACACCATGAACCAAGTAAATAGTTTGGGTAACATGTGAGGAAAAAACACTCACATAGCGTAATAACGTAATAAAAACAGCATGTAATCTTGTAGCGGTAGTTATGAGAGGTCCACCCGACATGTTTCAACTAAAAAGTCATCATGACTTTTTAGTTGAAACATGTCGGGTGGACCTCTCATAACTACCGCTACAAGATTACATGCTGTTTTTATCTTCTGAAAATGTGAGTTTGTTTTCTCTTTATTAAGTGTTCTTGCATAGCAAGACCACTTACTGTTATCTCACATATATATTATTCTTATTATTATAGCCAAATTTACCACCCTAACTCCTCCCACAGTTTTCACACTACAGAGACAAATAATATACCGAAACGAGCGGATTGTTCCCGATTGGTGTGCTATTACTTTGTGGAACGTTTCGCCGAATGGTTCACGAAATATCGTCGTTTTTGCGGCGAAATTGGTCCCATAGGATTGAATGGCGAAATGTTCAAAACTAGAGTGGGAAGTGACAAAAGCCGACAACCCCATGATCAGCCAAAACATTATGACCACCCCATGATCAGCCAAAACATTATGACCGCCCCATGTAAAAAAAAAAATATTTTTGAAAAAAAAAAATAATTTTTGAAAAAAGTAAAAAAATAATTTTTGAAAAAAGTAAAAAAATCATTTTTGAAAAAAAAAAAATATATATTTTTGAAAAAAAAAATTATTTTTGAAAAAAAAAAATATTTTTGAAAAAAAAATTAATTTTAAAAAAAAAATTATTTTTGAAAAAAAAATTACTTTAAAAAAAATAATAATTTCGAAAAAAAAATTATTTTTGAAATAAAAAAATTCATTTTTGAAAAAAAAAATTACCTTTGAAAAAAAAAAATCATTTTTGAAGAAAAAAAAATATCATTTTTGATTAAAAAAAAAATTAATTTTTGAAAAAAAAAATTACTTTTGAAAAAAATGTTCAGCTCTTTCAGCGAATGATGGAACTTTTTTACTACTATTTATACTTTTTTAAAATATTAAGCTTTTTAACACTTTTCACAGTTACTCAAGCCACTCCACCCCACCCAGTTACTCCGCCCACTCCAGTTGTAGAGGCAAGAACACTTTCACAATTTCCCCAGAAATTGTACCTTTTCTAGTTTTAAATAAATCCAAGTTCAAACGTTATTACGCTATGTGAGTGTTTTTTCCTCACATGTTACCCAAACTATTTACTTGGTTCATGGTGTACCCATCACTGAGGAAGCCGTGCTGATCCCTTCCCTCTCTGTGTGATGACATCTGGCCAGATTATTTGCCTAGACCTGTTGGTCATCAAGCCTTTTTGACCTGTATGGCATACGCCATTTCAGGCCACATCTTCTGGTAAGCCTCCTTGGTTTCTGGTGATGGTCCTGGCACCGATTTCAATCCTCTGTGCACTTCCGGTTTCTCTGCGGTTTATTTACTCACCAGATTGCCGGCTCGGAACCATCCCCCTGCATGCTCAGGAGATACCCGTTTACCATCATCATTTTTTTCACCATTGTCACAGACTTTTTGCTTGTGTTTGTTCACTTATTTGGACTTTACATTTAACACTTGTTTTTTTACACTTGGTTCAATACATGTATATTGAGTGTTACCTTTTCATTCGCTAATTTGTATATTCACGCAGTATTTTTCTGGCTCATACCGAAATACCTGCTTTGTAGTCACTGTATTTTTTATTTGAAATATTATACATTCATTTTTTCACGTAAATTTTAGCGCCACACTTTTGAATTTTTATTGTTAGTTTGATCCTGAGTCTACGGGTGTGTTGGCTGCTGTTTGTCATTTTTAGCGCAGCGCTGTACTTAACCTCTGTATATCCATTTTTCAACTAGCTGTCAAGTTAAATCGTTCAGGAGAGGTTTTAAAAACGTCCCATGTACATTAAAGCGGAGTTCCACTCAATTTTGACGGGTGGTCTTAAATGAAAGACCACCTTCTCCACCCCTAGTTTTTAGATATTTAACATTTTTTTTTTTTTTACTTTCTCTCATACCTTTTTAGAAGTACTAAGTGTACTTCCGATCCAGCCGGGCCGTGACCGAGGACGTCACATCCTCTTCTGCGGTGAGCCCCCCGTGGTCTTCTGGGACATGTATGTGTCCCAGAAGACAAGCTTGCCATTCACAAAGCGCCACGCGACTGGCGCATGCGCAGTCAGAAACTGGCAGTGAAGCCGCAAGGGAATGGTGGCGCCTGCACCCGATCCGATGGACAAAAATCGGCCTGGGGGGGTGACAATCACGGGCTCGCTGGATAGGCAAGTGTCCTTATTAAAAGTCAGCAGCTACAATGTTTGTAGCTGCTGACTTTGAAAAAAAAAAAAAAATTTTGGCTGGAACACCACTTTAAGCCCAAGATGCACAAGCAGATTTAGATATATTTACAAACTGAAGTCAAACTCCAGCACACTGCAGTTACACATCAGTTTCTTTTCTTTTGGATAAAGGTTTTATATGATGAATAAATAAAAGCTGAATGCTATAAGCAACCCAGTGGTAAATGGTTTGTCTCAACACTAACTGATACATTTAGAGAAGAGCTTATTCTGTTAAAAAAAACAGACTTGCTGACCAAATCACCAGATGAAAAAAAAAAAAAAGAAAAACTAATACAGGCATCATATCTGAGAATTGGTCAGCTTCAAGATTATAAATGTTTGCTTTTGGGTTTAATACTGCTTTAACTTGACAGATGATGTTTTTATGGAATCGGGTTTGTGCGCAGGTACACAGTCATGCTAGAAAAAACATAGGCATTCCCCAAACTATTGTTACAGGTTAGAAATGTACAATTGCCTACAATATCTTAGTATGCTGCAGTATAAAGCTCAATAAACCCTTAAGAAAAACTTAAGAAAATTCCTAGAAAACAAAGTTTTTGGCAAAAGTGAAAGGACACTGTGCAGTGACGAAGATGGCAAAAGTGGCTGGTATAGGGCAGATGATGATAAAGCTGTCAGTGCTGGAGGACAACAAACCCAGAGGAGAGTCTGCCTGCCATAATGTGCAAATACATTATAAACACATAAGTTGGCCCCGCTGAACCGAGATTCGAACCATGTATGTATGGGTAGGCTGAATGTACCAAAGTTGATAGATCGATCAATTTGGGTACAACCGGCTTGTCTGATTTTCCATGTAATAATTGCTAGCGGCCGTTAATAGTAGCAACTGTGTTCTCCCGGCGGGAACCACTGCGCAACTACTGTGTGACGTAAAAAAGTGCACAAATACCGTATGACCTAAAAAATTGCCAATGCTAATAGAGTTCGACCCTAAAAATAATGAACAATGAAAAGGACATCCCTTCGGTACGGTTGAAACTAACTCCGGTGTAAAGCTTTTGCTGGCAGAGTCTCCAAGTAGCCGGTTTAGTGAAATCTAATCCCACCAACCTGCATCTATCAGAAACCTCAAGTGTTGAGTGGACAGACCCCAATCACACAAAATGTAATAGTTCCTGAAGAAATGAGACCTGCCTTGTTGATTACAAGTAGTCCTCCGCACAACAACCTTGTTTATAATGGGTTATGTTACACTCACAGTGCCTGCCAAACTTTCAAGGACAAACCAAAGGATTTCTGAACTGCTTATTGCTCCAAACACGTGTTTGCAGGCCTCGCATATATCAACAAATGTTCAAAAGGAAAGCTTTCTAAGATTAATAAAAATGCTTTAGACAATTTCTGCACAACACTTTTTTCATAGTATGGAGAGAAGAGCCAACGCTCAGCTCCATAAACAGAATTCTTAGAACTATTTCACACTGAGGCAGTTTTTAGGCGTTTTAGCGCTAGAAATAGCGCATGTAAAGCGCATGTAAAGCACATGAAATCTGCCTCCCATTCATTGCAATGGGTGCTTTCACAGTGGTGCGGTGAGCTTGCGCAACGTTGGAAAAAGTCCTGCAAGCAGCATCTTTGGGGGGGGGGGGGGGGGGGGGGTTGCAATGAATGGGCATCGCTTCTGAAGCGCCTGGAAAACGCTTCCGAAGCACCGTTTTTAACCCCTTTTTGGAGGTAAAAATCGCCCTGTTAGCAGCCAAAAAGCAGCATAAAAGCGCTGCTAAAACGAGCTGGGCTTTACCGCCAATGCACGGGTGGCCCCAGTGTGAAAGGGCTCTTATATAGAGGCGATCGATTCATTATGAACCAAGCCACATACAGGTGGAGGGCGATCTGTGCAGCAATCTAGGGATGGTTTTAGGTGATTATTAGAAAAGAGAACTGTAAAAGCCTTACTTTGCCTTTAACCATTTGACCCCCCCGGATGGTTTTACCCCTTCATGGCCAAAGCATTTGCTGCTATTTGGCACTGTGCTAGTTTAACTGGCAATTATTCCATCATGCAATACTGTAGACAAACGACATTTATATCATTTTATCACACATATGGAGCTTTTTTTTGGTGGTATTTGATCGCACTGGGTTTTCTTAAAAAAAAAAAAAGAAAGGATATTTTCTACTTCGTTATAAAACATATCCAATAAATTTAAAAAAAAAAAAATCTAATTTCTTCATAAATTTAGTCTAAAATATATTTTACTACATGTTCTTTAGTAAAGGAAAAAAAAAAAAAATTTAGTAATGCATTTCAGCAAAATTTTTTTTATATATATATATATATATATATATATATATATATATATATATATATATATATAAATTTTTTTTTGCTGAAATGCATTACTAAATTTTTTATATATATATATATATATATATATATATATATATATATATATATATATATATATATATATATATATATATATATATATATATATATATATTCCAGCATTGTACCGAAATTAAAAAAAGGGCAGATAATGGCTGCCAAAAACACTCATGATTTTGGTGTGCTTTTACCCTGCTTATGGTATGTCTTTTATAGGTAATGTGACTCAAAAATGCATCAAAAACGCAATACAGGTGCATTTTTGATGCGTTCTTACTGCGTTTTCAATGCATTTCAATGGTGAGGTGCGTTGTCGCAGGCCTTGCTAAAAACCGCTGATCACTGCCATTACTAGTAAAAAAAAAAAAATAATAATAATAATAATAATAATAATAATAATAATAATAATAAAAAATGGCATAAAATACATCCCCTATTTTGTATATGCTATAACCTTTCTGCAAACCAATCAATATACGCTTGCTGCGATTTTTTTTTACCAAAAACATGTAGAAGAATACATATTGGCCTAAACTGATGAAGAATTTAGGTTTTTTTTTTGGATATTATAGCAAAAAAAAAATTTTTTTTTTTCCAAAATTGTCGTTTTTTTTTGTTTATAGCACAAAAAATAAAAACCGCAGACGTGATCAAATACCACCAAAAGAAAGCTCTATTTGTGGGGGATAAAAAAAAAAAAAAAAAGGACGTCAATTTTGTTTGGGTACATCGTCTCAAGACCACACAATTGTCAGTCTAAGTGATGCAGTGCCGTATCGCAAAAAATGGGCTGGTCATTAAGGGGGCAAATTCTTCCGGTCCTTAAGTGGTTTGTGTGAAAGTTAGGTCTACAAATGATGGTATTTATACTGGAACTTAAGCAGTTATGACACCATACTGGTAATGATGGCGATTAGTGACTTCTAGTTGGACTGTGATAGTGTGGCAGGCAATCTGGTGCTAACAGACCCTGGCTGGGAGGTACCAACTGACACAGACATCAACAGTGACCCCAAACACGGTGATCAGGTATAAAACTATACACTGTATTAATGGAAATTGGCTGGAAATGGACGTTTAGGAGCAGTTGGGCATTTTTTCCAGCTGCCCCTGAACTCCCCTCTATGTTATCTTATCAGTACATGTACACAGGGTCGTTTATAGTCCTTTCTAGGCAGTTGAGTTTAGAAGCATTTGGAAGCAAAAAATGCATTTAGGACGTATGTTCAGAGGCATTTGAAATGCCAAATGCCTGTATCAGCTTGTAAATGCGGTAACTCACGTTTACCCGCGTAATGTTTACAGGCATTTTTAATGAAGATATATTTTTGACTTTTTTTTTTTTTAACGCTCCTAAATGTAAATGCAGCTAAACGCGTCAAAACTATGTTTTTAAAGGTTATTTACTATCTGTCAAGTTAAATCGTTTAGGGGAGGTTGTAAAACGTCCCATGTACATGAAGCCTAATACGTGTTGCTTTTACTAACACATCTGGCTGTTTTTTTCTCCCTGCTGTACAGGGAGAAGAAACAGTGAGATTGCTGATCTGTGTACAGAGTCCTATGTGTTTGTAACATGTGTGCCCCTAACCTGGAACAGGTCGGATCACGTACAAGTATGTAATCCAGCCTGCCCATCCCCCAGTAAATGTACTGTGAGTGGTCGGGAACTGGTTAAAGTGGAACTCTTATCCTAATGTACCTCCTGCCTTACCTTTTTCCCCTAGACTTGTAGCAAGTTCTCTCCTGTATTGAACCA
This sequence comes from Aquarana catesbeiana, assembly GCF_042186555.1. Taxonomy (NCBI): domain Eukaryota; kingdom Metazoa; phylum Chordata; class Amphibia; order Anura; family Ranidae; genus Aquarana; species Aquarana catesbeiana. The sequence continues at coordinate 731,202,548 of NC_133325.1, read as the reverse complement.
GTTATTCTGGTGATGGGTGGAGCTGCTTTATGACACACGTGTCACTTTCTGTCCATTGACATATTTAATTGGTCCTCAATAAAGCATTTTTTACTTTTACATGCTCATTTGTGGTCACATTATACCTTCTTTAGTAGGGGTCCTTTCCCCTACAGTGTGTGCTTTGCCATGTATCCTAGGTATGCTGAGCCACACTGATTGGTGCTTAAATGGAATTTAATTCCTCTATTTCGGTGTCATCGAAGTTGAGGATACCCCTTTTCTGGAACCTACAAGCCTAAGGTTTCATAGAAATGCTGCATCAATGGCCATTCTCTCCATTTCTGGAAAAGTATCTATACTTTTACACATAGTAAATTAGCAGGGAGCTATACTGCATAACTCAAGTAACAATGTTATGCGTTAACCACTTCGTAATCAGGCCGATTCTGACAGTTCGCTCCTACATGTAAAAAATCTACTTTTTTTGCTTTAAAAAAAAAAAAAAACTTAGAACCCCCAAACATTATATATATAATTTTTAGCAGAGGCCCTATAGAAGAAAATGATGGGTGTTGCAATTTATGTCACACCATATTTTTTGCGCAGCGTTTTTTTCAGACGCAATTTTTTTTGGAAAAAATAGAAAAATAAAAACTAAAAAACAAAAACGCTTTAATGAAATTTAAAAAAAATTGTGTAGCAGTGTTGATCAGTCTTTAATAAGGCAGAGAAGGGTGCTGATTTTATGACACTGTTCCCTGCAGTACTAAACCATGAGCCCAAGCAGATGTGGTGAAACACCCCCAGAGGGCATTTTTTTGATAGCCTGGACTAAAAGGAAATTGATCAAATGATGCTGGCAGTCAGAAGCCCGGAAGACAGCCAAAGCTGGACCTCAAATAGGAGGGTCTGCAGGGGACAGCGCTGAAGTGGTGCTGAGGTATATTAGCAAAAGTGTTGAGCTGCATTAAAGAAGAAACAAAACAATTCCACTACACAAATGGAGAGATTCATGGAATTTAATTAAACACAGCATTATAACAGTTCGGTTATGTAATAAAAATAAATGTAAATGTTATGGAACTTACTTTTAATGCTTGCTGAAGTACCTGCAGGTCATTAATGCCAGTGATCTCCCGTAGCTGATTTATGAAGGTCTGCTGGTGCTGAAAGACAAAAACAGAAGGCATGTCAGCAGGGGGCCTCACTGTAAAAAGCATCCAAAACATGATTCATAGCAATCCATAATTTGTAGAAATCTGTCAATGTAATCGGCTTAACACAGAAAAAAAAAAAAAAAGAAGTCGCTTGTTAGCCATATTTGTTGTGCTTCCTGATTAGCAATACTCACGGTGTGTGATTTTAAGGGGTATCCGCTTGTGTACCCAAAAAAAAGTGCAAGGTGTACTAGGTCTGGCAGTTCTACAGAGCCAGGAAAAGTGCAGGGATGGTGTGCTGGGTCTTGTAGTTCTATATAAACATGGAATTCAGAAGTGGAGTTCTTAGCTCTGTAGTGTACAGAAACAGCCCGATTCCTGGCATCAAGTGCTAGGACTTGTGCCAGGAGAATTGTGGGTATGGTGTGCTAAAGCCGATCATAGACGGCTCAAATTTTGTCCCACCCTATAACAGCTTCAACTCTTCTGAGAAGGCTGTCCACAAGGTTTAGGAGTGCGTTTATGGGAAGATTTTACTATTTCTTCCAGAAGTGCATTTTTGAGGTCAGGCACTGATGAGGACCAGAAAACCTGGCTCGCAATCTCCGCTCTAATTCACCCCAGAGGTGTTCTGTCAAGTGGAGGTCAGAACTCTGTGCAGGCCAGTCAAGTTCCTCCACCCCAAACTCACTCATCCATGTCTTTATGGACCTTGCTTTGTGCACTGGTGCGCAGTCATGTTGGAACAGGAAGAGGCCATCCCCAAACTGTTCCCACAAAGTTGGAACATGAAATTGTCCAAAATGTCTATTCCTTTGATTGAAACCAATGACGGGGCACCATTCCTTCCAGTACCGGGTACCACTATACCTTCCAGTGACGGGGCACTATACCTTCCAGTACCAGGTACCACACCTTCCAGGGACGGGGCACTATACCTTCCAGGGACGGGGCACTATACCTTCCAGGGACGGGGCACTATACCTTCCAGGGACGGGGCACTATACCTTCCAGGGACGGGGCACTATACCTTCCAGGGACACCAGGGACGGGGCACTATTCCTTCCACTGACACCAGTGACGGGGCACTATTCCTTTCACTGACGCCAGTGACGGGGCACTATTCCTTCCACTGACGCCAGTGACGGGGCACTATTCCTTCCACTGACGCCAGTGACGGGGCACTATTCCTTCCACTGACACCAGTGACGGGGCACTATTCCTTCCACTGACACCAGTGACGGGGCACTATTCCTTCCACTGACACCAGTGACGGGGCACTATTCCTTCCATTGACGCCAGTGACGGGGCACTATTCCTTCCACTGACGCCAGTGACGGGGCACTATTCCTTCCCCTGACGCCAGTGACGGGGCACTATTCCTTCCACTGACACCAGTGACGGGGCACTATTCCTCCTCCTACTGACCACAAAGTCTGAGACATTTTCTACTCTCACTGATACTGGGGCATTTTCTGCTCTCACTGGCCACTGTTCTGCCCTCCTAATAGCTGAGGGACAGTAAACTAGTTCTTTGTTTATAAAAGTTTGGAGACCTCTGCTCTATACAGTACAATGAGTGAACATTGTCAGCCTAGGACAGGAAGCAGTACCTGTGCGCAACGCAATGTAGCATGGAATGTAGAGTAGAGCTCTCCTAAAGCAAAACAAAAACATTCATTTTCAGCTTTACTATTCCACTACATTAAATATGAATCACACCTCTGTGATAACCAGTTAATCAGCAGACGTTGGCCTCATTCACACAGCAATTCACCTCCCACAACAGTCTTTTTCTGTAGCAGATACAGCCAGGTGTTTACGTTCATCTGCAGTTGGGAGGCTCCATAGGTGTCTCCTTGTAATCACATACAGAGCGATTACCTGCGTTAGGTAGGGCTGTTCAGCCTAGTGTCCCCAGCCGCATGTAATTGCCACATGGACAGTATCAGCTTGTCACCTATTTGTATAGGTTTAGTAGCTGCAGCTTCTCTGGCTGTACCATCTGGAGAAATGCGCTGACCTGGTTGATGCACGGCCCTTGACAGCTGCATGAATTAGCCCTTTGCTGGGTAAATATTTATGGAAAAATTAACACAAAAACTTTAAATTTACACATTTTTCACTATTTCTTCCTAATAAAGGCTAAGAAATAGAAATATATTTATCCTTATCTGTTATAATAAAGCCCTATCTGTTCTAAGAAAAACAATATACACCAATCAGCCACAACTATATGACCAACTTTATGACCACCCATCTAATATCGAGTAGGTTGCATTCTCCCACAAAACAGCCCTATGAAGGCATGCGCCCCACCAGATCTGTAAAGGTATGCCATGCTAGGTATGCTATGGTAAGTTCCTTAAGTTGCGAGGTATGGCCTCCATGACTTGGCTTTGTTTTTCCAGCACATCCTACAGATGTTTGATTGGCAAGAGATCTGGAGAGCTTTGAGTCAACACCACAAACTTGTGTTCCTCAAACTATTCTGCAACCATTTCTGCAGCGTTGCAGGATTCATTATCCTGCTGAAAGAAGCCACTGCCATCAGGGATTACTGTTTCCACGAAGGGGTGTACTTGGTCACCACCAATGTTTAGGTAGGTGGTTTGTGTCAAGTAACATCCACATGAATGGCAGGAGCCAAGGTTTCCAACAGAACATTTCCCAATACATCACACAGCCTCTGCCAGCTTGCCTTCTTCTCATAATGCATCCTGCTGCCATCTCTTCCCCACACACGCACCCAGCCATCCACATGATGCAACAGAAAATGTGATTGATCAGACCATGCCACCTTCTTCCATTGCTCCATGGTCCAGTTCTGATGTTCACGTGCCCATTGTAAGACATTTTGGCTGTGGACACGGGTCAGCATGGACACCCTGACTAGTCTACGACTACGCAGCCCCATACACAACAACTGCAATGCCCATTTCTTCTGTTTTCAACACATCAACTTCAGAGACAACATGTTTACATGGTGCCTAATAAATCCTGCAACTTATATATGCCATTGTACCAAGATAATCAATGGTACTCACTTTACCTGCCAGTTGCCATAAAATTAAGGCTGATCGGAAGCTGAACTCCGGAGGAAAGAAAAATCCTCTCTTGCAGTGGGGCTGCCCCCACCTGCAAGATGTAAATATTATATATTAGACCTAGGGGAACTGGAAAAGGCACTTTTACTTACCTGATCCTCTACCCCCAAAAGGCTTCCTCCAAGCTGTGAAACCGGCCCCTGCAGCCTCTTCCCCTTATGCTCTGGTGGTTGCAGGTCCTCTGACACCATCAAGTACAATGTAGAGCCCAAGGACCTACACTGGATGTGAAGACGCTGAGGAACAGTCCACCACTTGAGCATAGTGGAGTAGAGGGGAGTGCCACCTGCTGGGGGAGCAGAGGATCAGGTAAGTAAGGCCCCATGCATACCAGCGTTTTTTTTAACCAGTTGCTTACTGGGCACTTTTACCCTCTTCCTGTCCCAGCCAATTTTCAGCTTTCAGCGCTGTCACACTTTGACAATTGAGCAGTCATGCAACACTGTACCCATATGAAATGGTTATAATATTTTGCGACAGATAGAGCTTTCTTTTGGTGGTATTCAATTACCACTGGGTTTTTTATTTCTAGTTAAATGAAAAAAAAAAACAAAACTAAAACTTTTTTTGTTTCATTTATAAAAGTTTGTAAATAATTTTTCTCCTTCACTGATGGGGCTGCACTGATAGGCGGCACTACAGGCAGCACTGATTGACACTTTTGGGGCTGCACTGATAATCAGGACACTGATGATCTGTGCCCTGATTAGGAGTGTAGATGTCCACTGTGTAAATTGCCGCTTACCGGCTCAACTCTTCTCAAACACTGTCAGCGTGAGAGGAATGCCGATAACCGTCAAATCCTGTTTACAATGTGATTGGACATAAAGAGCCTCTGTGATTGACTCTTTACCCCGATCTGTGATCAGTTGTGTTTGAAGAACACAGAGATTACAGATCACTACCGATGCATGCTACAGGGGGTGGGTGGGAAACGCGATCACATCAAAAGACGCCCTTCCAGAAATGTGCGACCTCGCTGCAGCGGTCATTCGGCTATAGCGCAGTCTGAAAATGGTTAAGCTCCTAGAAGCTTTTATAAGCAAATAGTGTTATCCTGTGTCCATGCACACTATTTTATGCCAGAAGTGCTTTTCAAGCTTCCACCTTTAGGAGCAGAGTATTTGGGAGCACTTTCCTGGCAGAAAGACAGAGACAAACACAGAAACCGACAGGGAGAGAGGAGAGCAGTGGGATGACAGAGGCACATACACTGACCACGATAATCAGGGATCAGCAGCCATGATTACCGTGGTCAGCACGCAGAGGGGGACACGGGAACAGTCAGGATCAACCAGGTTTTTTTACAGCTTAAAAAGGGGCATATTAGACAGCATAGGCACTGTGCTGTTTAATCTGTCATAAGAGAAAAGAAGCTCCCTCTTTTTTATTTACCTTCTTTAGGGTTACAACCACTTTAAACTGCTTTTTGCAGATCTAAAGAACAGAAGCACATAACCCTCGCAGTGCAGAAACAGCCCCCACTCCAAGTCAGCCTGTTTTCCGTTCCCCAGAGAGGCTTTCAGTTTCCAAACACCTCTGTATCCGATACACACATCTGTCAGACCATAAGGAGGAAACAGTTAACCACATCACATGACTCATTTTTTTAAATTGCGGCCAAAATAAAAATCAGCTGGTAACCATGCTTTGTTAAAACATGCTCACTCAGGTAGAATAGGAACTGTAAACAAGTCTTGATCAGATGAGTAATCACACAGCCTGCAAACCCAATAACATGTTATATAAAGAGCTGAAGGATGAATGAGTCAGTTCATTGGAGGGTTATACGATCTCCACAACACAGTCCACAGCGAACCACAAATCATACAATTGGCCTATCACAGAACACAGTGCAAACATAGAGCAAAAGATGAATTCTGGGCCAACTCAATATTGAACCCTGTGGACGTGTAAAGGCAGTGTCCCAATACTTTTGGCAATATATAGTGTATGTAAAGACTTTGCACTCATTCAGCCCTGGGCTAAAGAATCAATGGGTCCCCCCACCCATGCTGACGAATCACCCACAACTTAAATCTTGACAAATTCAGCAGGAATGATATGAAAATGGGGCGGCGTATGGCCAGCTGTACAATGGGTTGGTACAAGAGTCATTTTTAAAAACAAATACTGAAGTTGTTCAACTTGTACTAGACAGATTTTTTTTACGGTGCCCAAGGTCCTAACTTCTTGGACTTATGAAAAGCTGTGTACAAACTGCTCAACTGAAGGAACAGTCCATGCCAACAGCTGTTGGCTACTATATCACAAGAAGTCCCTGGGAGCTTTTCATGATGAGGATTCTAGCTTGTGAAGGAAACTGCAACTCCATTGCACAGATTAAAATACAAGTCAGCTTTAGAAAACAGCATATATTTGACGATGAAAAGACTGCTAACCATCTCCAAGCTTCTTCAATTGGAAACCTTGAAGGTTAGATGGAAAAAGAAAGAAAAAAGAAAAAAAGAAGAAAAAAGAAAAAAAAAAAAAAGAAGAAAGAGGGAGGAGGAGGGAGGAGGACCATGGATTCAAGATTTTAACAATTTATTTAAAGGGTTAGACCACACAGCTAGTGTAGAAAATTGTTCATCTGGTCAAAACAAACTTCCACCCCAAAAAAAAAAAAAAAAAATTAGTGCTTAAAAAAAAAATAAAAAAAAAACATTTGGAGAAATGTTTTTTTTAACTCACCTCTAAATGCCTGTTGCTAGGGGGTCCCTCGTAGTCTGCCTCCTTGGGTGCCTGGGCTCCTGACATCACTTCCCTCAGCGCAGGAAGGGAGATCGCCTCTCCACCCTCCCTCTTGTCAATCATCTGGGACACGTGAGCGGGGCCAGTGATGGCTCGCGCATGCCCAGTGGGTGCCCGACTGTGAAGCCACAGCCGGGCGCTCACAGTTAAAATGCCAGCGCTGCAGAGCGGAGGGACGAGCGGGGCTTCGATCCCCCGCATCACTGGATGCTGGGACAGGTAAGTGTCCGATTAAAAGTCAGCAGCTGCAGTATTTGTAGCTGCTGACTTTTAATTTTTTTTTAAATGGGAATCCCGCTTTAAAAGATAAATCAATCCTGAAATTCAGCTTTAAACACTCAAGCTGTTTATATATATTATCAACCCCAGAGGGTCCGTGATCAAACCTCCAAAAGGTGAACTTTCTCTTTAACTAGTTGCAGACTTTGAGTGTGCTACACATGTCCAAAAAAAGGTCATCCCTGTGCACAGGGTGTGCGTAGCACGTCCAGTCCTTCTGCCCTACTCTCCCTTCCCAGTACACAGCACTTTGGCTGTGATAAACCACTTGACTTCCAGAAGGTTTTACCCCCTTCATGACCACACCATTGTTTGCTATTCAGAACTGCGCTACTTAAACTGACGCGCGGTCATACAACACTTTACATAAATTAAATTTATATCCTTTTTTTACACAAATAGAGCTTTCTTTTGTAGTTATTTGATCACCACTGTTTTTTTTCTATTATCATTATATGAACGAATAAAGACCAATAATTAAAAAAAAAAAAATTATATATATATATATATATATCTTCTACTTCGCTAGGCTCGATTCACATCTATGCATGTTGCTTTTGAGCATTCCTGCAGTACTTTTTGCTGTGCTTTCTGCGTTTTTTTTTTTTTTTTTTGTTTTTTTTCCTCCCGCCACCAGTTACCCGCTAAAAACAAAAAAAGTCTGTGTTGTCCTGATGCTTTCTTCCTCCGTTGTGACGTCCCACGCTGTCTGACATCTCTTATGTAGCTATGGGGCGTGGCCATCTGATGACATCACACCAAGAGCCCGCCCCTTTGTGAGGGCGTGCAGTCCTTTTTTTTTTTTTTTTTTTTTTTTTTACATTCAGCTGTCAGCAGGGAAGCCCACTGATGACTTATCGATTGCTAAGGATGCAGCGGCCGGATTCCCGACCTGCTCCTTAGCAACCAGCTATATTCAGTGAATGTAAAAATTAAAAAAAAAACCCAAAAAACAAATCGTGGCATTATTGCAGTAAAAATGCAGTACTTGTGTGTTGGATGCGGGTCCATTGAAGTCTATTACACGCAAAACGCTGCATTTTGCAGGAAAAAAGTCCCCGCCCCTTTCCAAAAGCGTAGAGGCACAAAAATGCATTCATGTGAACGTGTTCCATAGGAACCCATGTTAAAAAAAAAAACAAAAAACCTGCATTTCTGCAAAATGCATCAAAAAACGCATCAGTGTGAGTCAAGCCTTCTAAAACATATCCAGTAAAAATCTAATTTCTTCATAAATTTAGGCCAAAATATATTCTGCTACAGGTTTTCGGTTAAAAAAAAATTCCCAATACAGTAAGTGTATTTTTTTTAGTTTCTATAAAAGTTATAGCATCTACAAACTATGGCATGTATACTAGAATTTTTTGCAGCTATTGAGCAGATCTGACTTCCTGACCACCTATCACATTTATTGTGCGACTGTGATAGTGTGGCGGGCAATCAGGGATGGGCGCTAACTGACAAAGTTGGCAGCGACACAAATACAATAACCAGCGATAATACTGTACACTGTTACTGTACTGACACTGGCTGGGTGACAGGGGTGATTAGGAGGGCAATCAAGGGGTTAACTGTGTGCCTAACAATTGTATGTGTGCCGATTTTACTCACAGATCTGGCTGGCTTTTCTCCTTGATCTCAGCTCTGAACGGTAAGTGAGATCAGGGAGAAAGAACCAGCCACATCTGTGTGTACAATCACAGTGATCTCTTTGCTGGGTTTGGCCACAGCCATCAGCAGGTTAACAGCCAAAAATCATTGGTTGTGAGCCTGCTGACAAACCACAGCACAAGCAGCAGGTGGTGCGCGCACGCCTGTAAAGTTCCCCCACAACGCACTGTCACATTGTGGAAAAACAACAAAACCGCTGGTCAGCAGTAAAAGTCAAACTGCTGGTAAGTAAGTGGTTAAAGGGGTTGTAAACCCTCGTGTTTTTTCACCTTAAGGCCCCTTTCACACTTGTGCGACTTCAAAGTCACGCAATTTTACCGGGATTTTGGAGCAGTACTACTTTGTATGACTTTGCCACAACTTTGGCATTAACCATTCTCAGCTTGTGCTTACAAAGTCGCACTGAAATCGTGTCTATATTATTCAGGTACGATTTGCATACTACTTGAGGGTTTAACATTGAGGTCTATGGACATCAATTCGCATTGAAGTTGGACCAAAGTAGTGCAGGGACTACTTTGAAGTCGGCACAACTTAAAGTCGTGCCAATATGAATGGTAGTCATTGAAAATCATGGAGAATGACTTGTCATATGATTTTGCAGTGCAAAATTGTGGGACAAGTCGTATAAGTGTGAAAGGGGCCAAATGCATCCTATGGGAAAAAAAAAAAAAAAAAAAAAAACTCCACGTTATTATATATCGGTAAAAAAACTGTGCTGCTTTGTACCAGAATCATAATTTTAGTGTAATTTTAAACAAGACAAATTACAGAATAAAATGTGCAATTTTTATCCCCAGTAATATTTATTTCTAAACAAACACTGGTCAAATAAAGATAAAGAAAAAGTGGGTTTTGTTTAGTTTTTAGTCTAAGGATTGCAAGACAATGAGGGGAAAAAAAAAGCCTTCTTTCTCAAAAAAAAAAAAAAAAAAAAGAAAAGAAAAGAAAGGAAATAGAAAAATATCTATCTGTAACCAAATAATCAGGTCCAAAAGAAGAAATGTAAAAATTGCTCTGGCCTATAGGGGGTGAACAGGCGTGAGAAACAAAGTGGTTAAACATACATTTTTTTTTTCAAAGAATGTCGCCAGCCAAAAACCAAAGATTAAACCCTGAAGTGCAGACAGGAAGCACTGTGTACCTGCTCACTAAGTGCTCAGAATAGACTTCTTCAGTGTTCATGCTGTACAGAATTAATCTGAGATCTGATGTATTGCAATCTCCCAGCCCTCTCCATTCTGAGGAAGCGTTTTGTGATCCTGGGGCTCCAAAGAAAGCCTGGGATTCCCAGGCTGCTACAAGAGCGAGCAGAACCAGCTACTGCAGCCATCATCTGCTTTATGTCCTGTTACTGTCCTGCCATTATACAGTAAAGGCAAAAATGGTTAAATACAGAGACATCACAAAGCCATTCTCTGGCTTAAGTACCCATTCAGAGAGGCAGCTGTAGTGAGAACCTGCAATTTTTGCTGGCGGAGAAACTACCTCCATGCAAACTTTATGTGTGAATGGTCACAGCCAGATTTGCACCCTATAAAACCAATGTCTTGTACTGTTTGCATGCAACTACATTTCTGAAGTGGTTTTCATGCGATTTGGGGCTCTAACCAGCCCTGGAGCAGGCAGTTTGTGTCCAGGGATTGTTTGTTTGACCACACAAACTGGATGCAGCTAATCGCCCTGTTTGGATGCAACTAAACGACCTGTTTGGATGTGGTTATAGCACAGGGTGCGCTGTGTTCAGATGTGGAGTTTAGCCACATCTGAATGCTGCAGTCCAGCCGCTTCAAACTTCCATCTTCATATGCAGGAATTTTTTGATTTGTCTCCAGTTCCCTTTAAGGGAGTCATCACCACTTGATGCCACGTTTTGTTGTGCGGTGGTTGAGGCAGAGGAGGGTGGGGCTCTCCGGAATGTTTGTTCCAGTATCTACTTGGCACATCAAACCAGCCTCCTCATCAAGACACACCTAGTAAAACATCCTTTGTCAACAACTTGAACTCTTGCTGCAAACTTCAGCTGAACCCAGTCATCAAACTCCCATGTGATGTCTTATCCACTTCATATTAGGAAATATCAGGCTGAGATATCCGTTACGCTAATGTATACAGATTACAGTGCCCATTACTGACAAGCAGGATGAACAGTGAGTCATCCGATTACACATCATGTCTAAATAGAAACACACAGAGAAGCATGGTGACCTAACACTTTGGTGTTGCCAAACTGGGGTTCTAGTAGAGCTGCCAGTAGGGAAACAAGCTACATTTAATTTATATAGGTTTTCAAGTAATGTTCTGGATCCCTTCTTCAAAACAAACTGGTAGGTTAACTGGCTTCAACCCCAAACTAGCTGTAGGGCATATGTGGCAGAACAGCTCTTGAAAAGACATCCGACTGATTGACTCAGCTATACATCCTTTAGAGGGTGGACTTTACTCCTCACAGATTACATGTTATGGGTTTTTTGTCTACTGGAATGTGCTCTAGATGCAAATGTGATCTTGGTGATTTGATTCACTTATTGCAGATATGCCCAAAATTACACACATACTGAAGAGGGGTGGTATACACTCTGAACAAGGTATATCAGGTATCTCTTCCTTTGGACCCCAAACCCTGCTTGCTTAGTATATTAGACGGATTTGATTGGGAGAAGTATACCAGAGAGGCAATGGTGAGAATCTTATCCTTGGCTCGTAAGCTCATAATGGTGCATTGGATGTCGGAAAACTCTCCTACAGTCAAAGGATGGATTACTGCAGTTGGTGATACACTTTGCGGATGGAAAAAATAATTTACCAACATAACGTAAATACAAAAAGTTATGGGCCCCATGGCTGGATGTCCTTGGGCTTGCCCCGGTGGATCTGATCATGGACAGGTTACTTAGGTTAAATGTTGGATGATGCTTAATTCTGGTACATTGATAACACTGTTAAGAAATGCCTTTGTTCAGGTTAAAGGGATTTTAAACCCTCTTTTTTTTTTTTTTTTTTAAATAACATGTCATACTTATCTCCTCTGTGCAGTTTGGTTTGCACAGAGTGGCCCCGGTCCCCCTCAGTGGCGCTGGTGGCTCCTCCCCGCATTGTGTCCCCATGTTGGAGAAGGTTCTCCTTGGTGGACACCCGTGCGGCGCACTCCCGAGTGCTGCATCTGTGTCCATTCACACAGAATGCAGGACTCGGCCCCGCCCCCCGGCGCAGCGTCAATGAATTTGATTGACAGCAGCGCGAGCCAATGACTGCACTGATATCAATCTATCCAATCAGGACACGAAACACCAGCTAGAGATGATGTGCTCCTTCCTGGAAGGAGGCTGGGGGGCTGTAGCACTACAGAAGGTTTTTCACCTTAATGCATAGAATGCATTAAGGTGAAAAACCATGAGGGTTTACAACCCCTTTAAACTTTGAACACTGAACGGCTATGGTTTTGCTGGCATTTATTCTGTGGCACGTGGTTGTACTGGTTTTGACCAATTTTGTACAATAATTGAAGTGCACTGCTTGACTATGTTGTACTGGACTGTTTTTTTTTTTAATCCAAAAAAAAACAAAAAACCTTTTTTAAAGAGAAAGAAATGCGACTGGAATCGAGAATTTTTACACTGTGTAGAGAAAAAAAAAGAAAGAAAAAAAAAAAATCACAAAGGTCCTGCAACAGAAACGGCATTCTATGTATAAACAGAAAAAAAAAAAAAAAAAAAAAGAAGTACCACTACCCAAGTGTAGCATTTATTAAAACATATTAGTAAAATGAAAAACAATAAATATGCATTAACATTTGAAAGACATTAGAAAGCATAGCAATAAATCTCCAGCGGGTGGCAATCTTCCAGGTGGTCAATGGCAAGCAGGCCTGCAAAACTTCCATGCGGTCCACAGTGGTTCTCAGTCATGATATATACACTCAGTCGGCTGCTTTTGCTGGTTCTTCCTGGTCCCCCTGGTCAACTTCCTGGTTCCAAGCACCTTACATCATATCCACATGGAGGGGCTTGCTCACCATCGACCACCTGGAAGGTTGCCACCTGTTGGAGACTTATTAATACGCTTTTTAAAGGGCTTTCAAACGTGAGTGCATATTTATTGTTTTTCATTTTACCAATATATTTTAATAAAAGCTACACTTGGCTAGTGGTGCTTTTGTCTCTTTTGTTCTGTTTATACGTGGTCTGCTGGTGGAAGTCTCTCCAGATCCTTTTTGAAATCTAGACTGCTGACGTTGCCATAATGGGAATTTCATGCCACAATGTTTTTTAAAGACCTTTCTCAAGGACTAAAAGGACTCCTTTCATTTGTTTATTATTCCTTGCTCATTGTGTGCGGTTTTTCTCTTTTTTTTGGCAGTTGCACCAGTGCCCTCCTTTTTTGCTCCTGGGTACATTTAGGTTGCTAATGCCCTTTACAGAACTTTTTTGTTAGAAATAGTATTCTACTCAACTCTCCAACTGGCTGTGTCTCCTAAACCCTTCTTCATAAGCGCCTCCTGTGTTTTTCTTTTTTTTTGCTTTTTTATAAACCACTTCAATACCGGGCACTTTCGCCCCTTCTTGCCCAGACCAATTTTCAGCTTTCAGCGCTATCGCACTTTGAATGGCAATTGCTCGGTCATACTATACTGTACCCAAACAATTTTTTTTATCATTTTGTTCCCACAAATAGAGCTTTCTTTTGTTGGTATTTGATCACTGCTAGGGTTTTTGCACAATAAAAAAAAAAAAACCTAAAATTTGAAAAAAAAAAAGTTTTTGTTATAAAATTTTGTAAATAGGTACATTTTCTCCTTCACTGATGGGCACTGATGAGGCTGCACTGATGGACGCCGATAGGCGGCACTGATGAGGAGACATCTGGCAGGCATTTGTAGTTGGCACTGCCTGGCACAATTTCTGGGCACTGATTGGCATCTTTCAGGGTACTGTGTGGCATCCCTGGTGGCCATGCTTGGTCATCCACGTGTGCTGGCCATCCCTGGTGGTCCAGTGTGGGCATCCGCGGGGGGCTGTGCTTATAAACAATCAGCGCAGATCCCCATTCAGAAGAGCCGCCAATCGGCTCTCCTCTACTCGCGTCTGTCAGACGCGAGTGAGGAAAAACCGATGAACGGCTCTTCCTGTTTACACTGATCAGCTGCAATTGGACAAGGCTGATTTTTACCGAGATCAGTGTGTCAGACTGAGACGCCGCACCACAGCTTATACTGCTGGACGTCATGACGTCCAGTCAGGTTAACTGAACCACTGCCTGGCCATCATTTTGCTATAGGCCGGGCGGGAGGTGGAAAAAAAAGGCATTCCATTTTTGGATATTTTATACATAGTTACATTGGTTCAGCTTGGAACAATGTCATTCTGCATATTTCATTCCTGGCCAATTCCCCTTGATTTGCAGTAGACACCGCTACTCCAATGATCTCCATTTGCTTCTGGGTCCCGTGCCGAATGACTGTCTGCAGCATTCTGAAGCATAGGTGGTCAGCCGTTCGGCACAGGTGCCATTCAGAGAATGCCTTACACTCTCTGAATGAATGCAGAGAGTTCTCTCATTGAACAAGGCAGAGAGCGTGACATCACTACCTTGTTTCTCAAGCTAGTCCAACAAGAGAATGCTTTGCATTTAAAGAAAGAAAACCATTCCCTGAATGGCACCTGTACTTAGCAGGCAACCTCCCATGTTAAGAATGCAGCAGGGAAGTTGCTTGGTGCGGGTCTCGGAAGCTAGTGGGGATCATTAGAATATCGCTGTCTACTTCAGTGATTTCTAGCATCCAGGTGCATTGGCCAGGAATGGAATATGCACAGTTACATTGGTTCAATGTATAAAACGTCCATTCTGGGTCCTGTGCCGAATGACTGACTGCTGCATTCTGAACATAGGTCAGGGTTATTGCTAGGGTCAAAGGTCAAGGTGAGGATCAAAGGTCAGCATATTTTTGGGTAGGATTTGTTTGTTTTTTTTAAAGCATTTCAATTTGTAGTCTGTGTGTTTTAGGTAGGATAAAAAAAACCTTTGATAATAATATAAAAAGATATCCATAGCCATTTACCACCAAAAAGAAAGCCCAACTTGTCTTAAAAAGGAGAAGTATGGGTTTTCACTAATCATACTTAACTAGGTGGGACCCCAAAAGAGGAGGATCGGGGCCACTCTGTGCAAAACCCTTGCACAGAGGAGGCAAGTATACAATGTTTTCTTTTTTTTTTTTTTTTTAATAACAAACAAACTAACCTTTACAACCCCATTAATTACCTGTGCCGAATTATTAATATTAATTTAATATTGTAAAAGTAACATTTTAATGAGAAGTCTGTTTAAACACACTTTCTGTACAGGCGATAAAAATCACCAAGCCAATGTTGTGTATATGCTTTTTCTGTGTAGTAAGCCCATCAATGAGCAGTGTGTAGTTACAATAGTTTCCCCCGAGTCATCTACAACCTGTGACACGTCTCTGTATTACTCTAGCACACAAATAACTCCTGACACATTGGCAGGAAATGGTGGCATTACAACAACGCTGAACACTGAAAGTTTTAAACATTTAAAAAAGGTCAAGATCATTACTTTCTATTCCATTCCCATACTGATTTTTAAAAAAGTCACCTAAATTTCTTCTCTTTTTCGCCCTAATCTGTAGTTACAGATTATTGAAGAGTGGAATAATGGATCTGCTTCCTACAGCAACAAGGATCTCTGTTCTATATGAAAGTGGAGCCCTGACGGTCTACTATGGACAGCTAGGTTTCTTAGCAAAAAATACAACAAATACAGACGCTACCACCACTTACCTAACTGTAAATGAGAGTTACCTGGCTGTCTCAGACTTTAGCATTTTTTGGGTCACTACCCTATAAAAGCATGCAAGGGGAGTGGGCTGTACAGCACTTGAGCGTACTTGCACGTATTCGCAAGCCTGGTACACCATATCAGTTACAAGAGACCCTTTTCGGTCATGCCCCTTCGACAGAAGCCGGACATTCGGCCAGCTTCTGTCAGACATACTGGCGTATATACGGACCGAATGTCAGCTGGTTTCTATTGACCCGCCCCATACCACCCAATATGCAGCCTGTGTGTATGGGGCTTGAGCGTAAAAATGTATATAAATTCTTCTGGTTTTATTTTAATCAAGGAAGTGTGTCAAATGAGTGTAGACATGCATATTTACGCATGTATATACGCACTTAAAAATACTGACTGGCAACACAGATTTCTGTCTTTTTTTTTTTAACTGATCTTTTAGGGCAGCGCATGTTTTTTTTTTTTTTTTTTTTTAATCTTTTTATTGTGTATAAAACATAAAAACGTATACAGATAGACAGACAAATCAGAACATTAAATTGTCTCAGCAGTAGAACAAGACCCAGCCCAACAAGGGGTCAGCTCCATATGGCACAATGTAATGCGTCACCCATAAATGCTGAAGAACTGTGGCAAGGTAAAACCTTATTGCCAAGTTGGCTCTTGCTCAAGGATAAGAACAGAAATAGGTATCTTGACTTTCAAACAAAACATGGCATCAAGACTAAACCAGGGGCTCCCACATCAGGAGGTTGACCATTTTTACTGAGGTACTGTTCAATCAGATGTTGAGGTGGAGGGTTCAGCCAGCCAGTTGGCCCATACTCTATCATATTTTTTTTGGGCAGCCTCTATTTTGATAGGTGTCTTTATAGAGAGATAGTACTTTATTGACATGCGTTTTGCACAGAAGGAGGGAAGGCTGGGCCCGTTTCTTCCAACAAAGGAGTAATAATTTTCCAGGCATAGAAGAGTACAAGACCGATCAGAGTTCTCTCCGCAACCCTGGGGGCGAATTCTTCCACCAATCCCAGTAAACATATCTGCGGGGTTGGGGCTATATCTATACCCACTATGTCTTGTAGTGCAGAGACTATTTGCAACCAGTAGACACTAAATGCAGGAAATGACCAGAAAATGTGTATAAAATCACCCAGGACCTGGGTACATCTCCAGCACTCCGAGGACAGGGAGGTTTTCATTTTATGCAATCTATACGGGGTGAGGTATGCCCGATGGACAATTTTGTATTTTATGAGACGGTCTCGCTGCGAGACAAGAATTTTGAATGGAAAGTCCCATATGTCCTCCCAGTCCTTAGCCCCGGTTCACACAGGGGCGGCACGACTTGCAGGTCGCCTCACCGAGGCGACCTGCACACGACTGCCACGGCGACTTGCAAAACAACTTCTGTATAGAAGTCTATGCAAGTCGCCCCCAAAGTAGTACAGGAACCCTTTTCGAAGTCGGAGCGACTTGCGTCGCTCCTATTAGAACGGTTCCATTGTACAGAACGGGAGGCGCCTTGTCAGGCGGCTAGGTCGCCTGACAAGTCACCCCTGTGTGAACCGGCACTCAGAGTCCAGCCCCAGAACATCATGTTTCCAACGTTGACAAAGCAATGAAAGTTCCGGGGAGGAAACCCGGAGGAGATGTGCGTATAGGGCAGAGGTAGGTTTCTTCGTGCATTTGTAGCGTACAACCCTCTCTAAATCAGGTTGTACCACTTGTGTGTCATTGGAGCGTATTTGGCTATTGAAACCATGGGACAACTGCAAATACTGGAATAGGTATGAGGGTGGAACATTATTATGAGACACTACATGGTTAAATGAGTATATGAAGGTATCGGTGGTACGATCGGAAATTAATTTGATGCTGCATTTGGCCCATATTTTGGGGTCAGGAAATACATAGAAGTGAGGTAGGCTGGGGTTGTTCCACAGGGAAGCATTTTGAGAAACCGCAGGCCGTGGGTATTTTTCAAGACCCAGTCCTGCTTTCCAGGCCCGTATGGTCATAAGCATAGAGGGGGTTTAATCGTATGGAGTTTTGGGTCCCCGAAAGGGTAGGTGCGACAGGGCCTCCACAGAGCGGACCACCGCAGCCTTCCAGGACTTCTGACAGTCCGGAAACGCCAATCCCCCCTGCGACACTGGACGTATCAGGGGGGCTAGTTTAAATCAAGGCTGACGTGGGCCCCAAAGGATAGAAGAGAATACTGTATTTAGTCTCATAAAAAAGGAACAAGGAATCCATTGTGGGGAATTACGAAACTGGTACGTAAATTTGGGGATTATTTTCATTTTAATAAGCTTTCTGTGGCCTAAAAAGGGAGAGAGTGAGGTTCTCCAATGCTTTCAATTTGGCCTTAACTCTGTGAACCACCGAGTCCAAATTTAAATGGGATAAAGCTAGCTGCATCTCTCGAAACTCGTACCCCCAAGTACACAAATTCGTCCACCCATTTGAGTTGCAGATCTGGCAGGGCCAACCGTTTGGCACCTGGATCAATAGCAAGCAGCTGAGACTTGGACCAATTCACTCGTAGTCCCGTCACTCTTGAGAACTCAGTCAGAACCTGCAATGCTCCATGAAGGGAGGAGTCCGCATCGTTCAGAAAGAGTTATGCTGTGTGCAGACGATCGGACATTCCAATGACAAAACCGTGGATTTTTTTCCTTCAGATGTTGGCTCAAACTTGTCTTGCTTTCACACGGTCACACAAATGTTGTCGGAAATTCCGAACGTCAAGAACGCGGTGACGTACAACATGCCAAGAAAAATGAAGTTCAATAGCCAGTGTGGCTCTTCTGCTTGATTCCGAGGATGCGTAGACTTTTGTGCGTCAGAACTGTGTACACACGCTCGGAATTTCTGACAAAAAGTCTTCTTGTCGGAAAATTTGAGAACTTGCTCTCAAACAGTTGTTGTCGGAAATTCCGACAGCAAATGTCCGATGGAGCATACATACGGCCGGAATTTCCGACAACAAGCTCACATTGAACATTTGTTGGCGGAAATTACGATCGTCTGTACGCTGCATAAGAGGTCGTCTGCATACAGGGCCACCCTCTCCTCCAGCCATGCCAGTTTAAGTCCATTAATAAGTGGCGAGACGCAAAGTGCCTCCGCCACTGGCTCCATGGCTATAGCAAAAAGTGCTGGGGAAAGGGGGCAGCCCTGCCTGGTACCCCTAGATAAATAAGAAAGAGGAAGACATGACCCCCCAATCGATTGGCAGCCCGTGGTGACCTATTTAGGGTTCGCAGCCACTGGATAAAAACCAGAGGAAATCCCATATCCTCTCGAAAATTTCCCAAAGGAAAGCCATTCAATCGAGTCAAATGCCTTCTCAATATCAAAAGAGGCGACCACTCTAGTGCCCACATTCTCATGTTTGGCATGTAAATGAGTGAAAGGCCTACGAAAGGTTAATGTCTGTGGACTTATGGGCCATAAATCCAGTCCGATCCATGTCTATAATGAAGGCTAAAAGGAGGTTGAGTCTAATTTTTAAATCAATGTTAAGGGGTACAAAGGGCCTATAGGAGGCATATAATTTGGGATCTTTATTGGGCTTAAGGATAAGAATGATATGTGCATCTGCCATAGAGGGTGGAAGTGCGCCACCCTCCAGGCATTGGGTATACAGAGAGGCCAGAAGGGGAGACAGGAGGTCAGCATGTAAGGCAGCACATGTTTACACACCTGTGTGTACAGGCACATTGAAAACCATGCTCTGCATTTACATTAGGAAAAAAAAAAAATGTATATAAATATTTATATATACACACACACCTAAAAGTGACACATTTTTAAGCAGCGGTGTGCAAGAGGCCTTCAGAGGACCAGTCACACAGCTGGAAGAAGTCTACCAGAGCAAGGAATGAAGTATTACTTCTTATTCTTCTATCCCTCAACATAACCATTTAACCCTTGCCCCATTGTTCACATATATGCGTATTGGATGTGCTTTAAAACACTGTCTGGGGCGGCCGCGGTGTGGATGCAAAAAGGGTCCTGTGCGTTTTTGGGTCCGGTTCAGGTGTAAATTCAAGCAAAAATTCACACCTGAAAAATCGGTGAACTGGAATGCACCGGACCCCAAACCACAGCCACACATATGTGAACACCGCCTAAAAGCAAAGTAAAACCCTTAAAGTGATTGTAAAGTCTTTTTCTTTTGTAAAAAACATGCTATACATAGCTGCTCTGTGGAATGGTTTTGCACAGAGCAGCCTGGATCCTCCTCTTCTCAGGTGCCATTTTGGTGCTTCTGGCCCCTCCCACCTGTTGAGTGCCCCCACTATAGTGCCCCCCCTTGCTATAGGGGCACCCAAGCGGAGCCACAGCCCCATGTGTCTATTCAGACACGGATCTGCGGTCCGCCTCCCCCTTCTCATTGGTGGACTGATTTTAAATGACAGCAGTAGGAGCCAATGGGGCCACGCTGCTGTCTCAGCCGAGGAAGGGAGTCCCAGACAGCCAAGACACTCCTGCAACATCGCTGGATCTAGATGGGGCTCAGGTAAGTGTCAGGGGGGCTGAGGGGAGCTGCTGCACACAGAAGGCTTTTTATATTACAGGGATTGTAAAGGCTCGTTTTTTTGTATTGTTTTTTAAATAACAAACATGTTATACTTACCTCCTCTGTGCAGATGATTTTGCACAGAGCAGCCTGGATCCTCCTCTTCTCGGGTCCCTCTTTGCTGCTCCTAGTCCCTCCCTCCTTTGAGTGCCCCTCAGCCAGCAGCTTGCTACAGGGGGCACCCAAGCTGGGTGAGAGCTCCATCACGACACGGAGCCCCGACCTGGCCCCGCCCCCTCTCCCCTGATTGGTTGACTGACTTTGACAGCTGCAGAAGCCAATGGCTCCGCTGCTCTCTCTCAGCCAATCAGAAGTGTCCTGGTAGGGAATTTTGGGAGGGGGCATGGGGTGTTCTGGAGAGGCTGCTACACACAGAAGGTTTATAGAATGCTTTTACAATCACGTTAACGTTCTCCACCTCTGAGCATCCACCTAGTGCCAATAACAAAAGGATCCAGCTGATCTACTGAAAGCTACAGCTTCAGTTTCTTTGTAAAACCATTCATTAAAATGATGCTTGCTTTC